>NC_054593.1:932285-1183500 GCF_017654505.1 Polyodon spathula | reverse complement strand
AGAACGTCCCTACTGTGAAGCATGGTGGTGGCAGCATCATGTTATGGGGATGTTTCTCATTGGCAGGGACTGGGGCACTTGTCAGGATAGAAGTGAAAATGAATGGAGCAAAGTACAGAGAAGTCCTTAAGGAAAACCTGCTGCCCTCTGCAAGAAAGCTGAAACCAGAACGGAGTTCACCTTTCAGCATGACAACAACCCAAAGCACACAGCCAAAGCTACACTGGTGTGGCTAAGGAACAAAAAGGTAAATGTCCTTGAGTGGCCCAGTCAGAGCCCGACCTAAATCCAATAGAAAATTTGTGGCATGACTTGAATATTGTTGTCCATCAACGGATCCCAAGGAACTTGACAGAGCTTGAACAGTTTTGTAAAGAAGAATGGTCAAATATTGTCAAATCTAAGTGTGGAATGTTGGTAGTGACCTATCCCAACAGACTCACAGCTGTAATTGATGCCAAAGGTGCTTCCACCAAGTATTAACTCAGGGGGGTGGAGACTTATCCAATTATGATCTTTCAGTTTTGTTTTTTTAATATATAATTTTTTTCTCAATAAAAACTTTTTTCCCCTTAACAGTGATGAGTATGGTGTGTGATAAGTGGAAAAAAAATTCTCATTTAAATGCATGAAACTGAGGCACCGACACAACAAAATGTGAAAAAAGTTCAAGGTGGTGTAGACTTTCTATTGGCATTATAGAAATGCTATAGCATTCCGCCATGCTGTTGCATTATTAACTGTGTAACAGCCTCTTATGTGCATTGCACTTGCAGAAAAAGGTATTTGGCAGCCATTTAACATGTAATGGACATAAGTATCCAAAGTATCACAATGTATCGAATATCATGATTCTGTGCATGGTATCATATCGATACTCCCTAAATGAGGTATCACAGAACACTAGTATATCTGTATGTCCATGTTTGCTGTGCTTTTAAAGTTTTTGTTTGTTTTTTTGTTTTCTTAGAAAAGACTTGAACATTGTAAAAAAAAAAAAAGTTTATTACAAGGATGGATTATAGGCAGGTTTTCTGTTTGCCTAGTTATAATGTAACATCCACAAGCAGCTTTGTTTTGATTATTACCGTGATCTGATTTTATTTTTTGACAATCATATTTTTTTTAAGGGAATGGTGGATTAATGGATGGTGTTCCTAATTATGTGTCCAGCCTTGTTATGGGGTCATCTGATTATAGGCAGATGTGTACATTTTTATTTATTTTTACTTTGTAGTTAAATCTTTAAGATATTCAAACATTATTTCCTTGTTTAGGGTTACTCTACTTGGACTCACCAAGGCTGTCAATATACATCAGAATGGAATATGTAGAGTGTGTGTGTATGTAGATATGGTTAAATGTTCATAAAAATGTACCAAAAGCACATCCCTAAAATCTAGCACCCCTAATTACGTTACATATTTCCAATAATATCCATCTACTTTTACACTGAACATTTCTAATTGAGAAGAATGGCAGTTCCTTGTACAAGTTAGAAGAACTTGTTGGAAACTACCGAGACACTCTATACAGCTCCGAGAGTTTAGCTGTTTTCACCATGTTGCAGCGGCAAAACTAAATCGCTTAGAATTACCATCTGCACCAGTACCAGTTTGAAACTTTCTCACATCAAATGTGAAAAAAAAACCTATATACTTCTTTTACGCAATGATATAAGTCGTCAAGCTAAGGCAAAATTGTTATTCTCCTTAATTTTTAAAAGTGTGAAGCAACTTTTTAAACAGGAAAGCTAAATAACTGGACATCTACCAATCATGTGATTCCACATGTTAGTCAACGTCAAAATAAACCAGAGAACACAAGCAGTTTGATATCCACACAGTTTATATTAAACAATGTATTTATGTTTTAAAACAGCACATATCCCACCTACAAAAAGAGTCCTTGAAGAGCACACGGCCTTAGCCCGCTGTGCTGTTGAAATGTATTAATTTTTTAAGCTTACATCCATGCCTGGCCAGCTTCTGCTGAAAACCTGAAGGTTCTGCTCTATTCTAGACATTTTCCATTTCCTGTTTGAAAATATCTAGTTTCCTGTTTGTTTGGTAGGTGTTTGGTTGATAACATAGAATGGAATCGTACACAAGAGTGGCATGTAGCTTCCTTGTCTAAATCTTTGATCTCAGGTAAATTGCAGTTCCTCGTTTAATAAAAAAAATAAATAAGGGAATAATTAGAACATAAGAACATAAGAAAGTTTACAAACGAGAGGAGGCCATTCGACCCATCTTGCTCGTTTGGTTATTAGTAGCTTATTGATCCCAGAATCTCATCAAGCAGCTTCTTGAAGGATCCCAGGGTGTCAGCTTCAACAACATTACTGGGGAGTTGATTCCAGACCCTCACAATTCTCTGTGTAAAAAAGTGCCTCCTATTTTCTGTTCTGAATGCCCCTTTGTCTAAACTCCATTTGTGACCCCTGGTCCTTGTTTCTTTTTTCAGGCTGAAAAAGTCCCTTGGGTCGACACTGTCAATACCTTTTAGAATTTTGAATGCTTGAATTAGGTCGCCACGTAGTCTTCTTTGTTCAAGACTGAACAGATTCAATTCTTTTAGCCTGTCTGCATATGACATGCCTTTTAAGCCCGGAATAATTCTGGTCGCTCTTCTTTGCACTCTTTCTAGAGCAGCAATATCTTTTTTATAGCGAGGTGACCAGAACTGCACACAATATTCAAGATGAGGTCTTACTAGTGCATTGTACAGTTTTAACATTACTTTCCTTGATTTAAATTCAACACTTTTCACTATGTATCCGAGCATCTTGTTAGCCTTTTTTATAGCTTCCCCACATTGTCTAGATGAAGACATTTCTGAGTCAACAAAAACTCCTAGGTCTTTTTCATAGATTCCTTCTCCAATTTCAGTATCTCCCATATGATATTTATAATGTACATTTTTATTTCCTGATTTCCTTGATCAGGTAGAGATAAATAAATGAATTAAATAAATGCATAGATGAATAAATACATTTAGAAATAAATATTTTTTAATAAATACATGTAGAAATGAATACATGTTTATATTATAAATGTATAAATAAATTAATAAATAGCAAGCCAGAAAAAATACATGTCATATTAATTGGTTTGGCTAATGCTTTTTATCCAGAGGAATTGACATTATATAAAACCTATATAAAAAGTACAAGCTTCATATATACAGTGGCTTGCAAAAGTATTCAGACCCCTGACCAGTTCTCTCATATTACTGAATTACAAATGGTATATTGAAATTTCGCTCTGTTCGATATATTTTTTTAAATCACTGAAACTCAAAATCAATTATTGTATGGTGACATTGGTTTTATGTTGGGAAATATTTTTAAGTAAAATAAAAAACTGAAATATCTTGCTTGCATAAGTATTCAACCCCCACACATTAATATTTGGTAGAGCCACCTTTCGCTTCAATAACAGCTTTAAGTCTTTTGGGGTAAGTATGTACCAGCTTTGCACACAGTGTCAGAGTGATTTTGGCCAATTCTTCTTGGCAGATTTGCTCCAGGATGTTCAGGTTGGTTGGACGACGCTTGTCGATCACATTTTTCAAATAGTGCCACAGATTCTCAATGGGATTGAGATCAGGACTTTGACTGGGCCACTGTAGGACATTCACCTTTTTATTCTTGAGCCACTCCAGTGTTGCTTTGGCCTTGTGCTTGGGATCATTGTCCTGCTGAAAGGTGAATTTTCTCCCAAGCTTCAGTTTTTTAGTGGACTGAAGCAGATTCTCTTGCAGTATTTTCCTGTATTTTGCTCCATCCATTCTTCCTTCAATTGTAACAAGATGCCTAGTCCCTGCTGATGAGAAGCAATCCCACAGCATGATGCTGTCACCACCATACTTCACTGAGGGATGGTGTGTCTTGAGGCATGGGCAGTGTTAGGTTTACGCCACACATAGTGCTTTGAGTTTTGGCCAAAAAGCTCTAGCTTGGTCTCATCTGACCACAAAACCTTTTTCCACATCGCAGCTGGGTCACTCTCATGCTTTCTTGCAAACTCCAGACGAGCTTTCAGATGGTACTTTTTGAGTAACGGCTTCTTTCTTGCCACCCTCCCATACAGGCCAGTCTTATGTAGAGCTCTTGATATGGTTGACTGGTGCACCATTACTCCACTCCCAGCCAATGAATGCTATAGCTCATTCAAAGTGATTTTTGGCCTCTGTGGCTTCTCTCACAAGTCTCCTTCTTGTTTGAGCGCTGAGTTTTGAGGGACAGCCTTTTCTGGGCAGTGCCTGGGTGGTGTGATGCAGCAACTGTCCTCACTGGGATATCCAAACACTTGGATATTATTTTGTACACTTTCCCTAATCTATGCATTTGTATTACTTTATCTCTAACTTCTGTAGAATGCTTTTTGGTAATTGTAATTATAATTGATTCTGAGTTTCATTGTTTAAAAATAAAATATCAAACAGAACGAAATTTCAATGTACCATTTGTAATTCGGTAATATGAGAGAATTGGTCAAGGGTCTGAATACTTTTGCAAGCCACTGTATGTATGTATGTATGTATATATATATATATATATATATATATATATATATATATATATATATATATATATATATATATATATATAGTGAGCAGGGAGAGGGTTAATTTCATCCCTGCTATAAAAAAAAAACATGTGCGTGTGCACATTTGGGTTTGATTAAGGGTTTAATTAACAATGTTTGTGTTAATTGTTTTATTGTTAATTAAACCCTTAAACAAACCCAAATGTGCACCTGCACGTTTTTTTTTTTTTAGCAGGGAGGAAATTAACCCTCTCCCTGCTCACACACCAACAACCCTGAGTATATAGTGCTATACAACGAAAACTTTAGTGCTTCTTCACTTGCAGCATGTGAGGAGTAGTGATTGGAGCACTGTGCTCCTGACTGGAAGGTTGTGAGTGCAATCCCAGGTCGGGGACACACTGCTGCTTTACCTAGATTGGTCCAGTAAAAAACCCAACAGTATGAAGGGGTAATTGTATTGTAGGAATTTTGTAATAGTTTTTGTGTTAGAACTGATTATAAGATGTTATTTTCTGTTACAAATTGAACAAAGAAGCTGCGAGTGGTCTTCTGGGTTTTTGAGTTCAGGACTGTAAGGAAATGTGATTGTCCATTGTTAGAATATTTGTAATGTATGGTACCTTCAATGGAGAGCTATTGCACAGAGTTTGGGTGGGGTATTTTGGAATGTAGTGTATGTCTCAGTAAATTGCGGTTTGGCTAGAGTGAGGGCAAATATGACCATTTATGGGCATTTTTGAGGGTTCTCTTCTGCTCTGTTTGGTTGCATGAGGGAAAGGGAGTATCTCAGAGATAACAAGATGCAAAGGAATGTGAGGCTTGAAAATTGCCACGTACCCAGATATAGTGAGGAGGGGTCATTAATGTCATAATTAAAAGGGTGTGTTTTGGAATCTACAAAACTGAAATGAATGCATTGCCATTTGCTCAGTTCTATCAATCTCACTGTAGCCCAGAGTGCCGCGACTCTGTTCAATACAATTGTCTATTCTACGCTATACCAACAAACATATGTCGTCGACAAAATTAATATTGTTTATCAGTTTCATTATTTCTTACAGTATTGTGTGTACATTGCAACATTACAAAGTATCTTCTGTACTGTGTGTACATTGCAACATTATAAAGCATCTCCTGTATTGTGTGTACATTGCAACATTACAAAGCATCTCCTCCTGTATTGTGTGTACATTGAAACATTACAAAGAAAAAAGCACACAGGAAACATTTAACAGTCATTTCCTGTGTCCTTAATTTTTTAAAATCAATATGAACATTGATTGTCGGTTTCACCATTGCCCTGTGCATTACATACATTTTGGATTAATAGACTTCTCCTCTTCTAGACAGGCAAGACAAATAGTGGTGCAGAGCAATAAAGCAACAATACAGTTAAGTGTAAAATCAATGTTTATTCTTGGCTTCTGAATAGTGAAATGTGTTAAGTTGTTATCTTTTAATTGCATAATACACACTTTTGTATAGAATGCAATGCAATCTATTCAAGGATTAAACATTCTATTTTAGTGGCAGTGGCTCTTTATATGCAGTCTGCTGCTAATAGACTTCGCTGACCTTTTTAATACGTAAACTGAGCATGTCTAAAGTACAACACAATGCAGAGATTGTACTTCTTAATAAATTCATGAATAAAAGCAATGTGTGTATAAACAAAAAACAAAATCCCTGAGTCGCAGGTCTGGCTTGTTCTCAGCTGTGTCCCCAGTGGGTTCAAAGCCCAGCTCAGGACACTGGAAATGCAGCTGAACTCTCACACTGAGACCAAGCAGAGAAGACTGAGCCCACACTCCAGGGCTTACATCATGATACACTAGCAAAGGAATTCCAGGATACATAGGGAATTCCATTGCTCATTTCATAAAGCCAATACTATCAAACCTGCAGCAGCATCCCTCCCTTTGGTAAATGTGTATTTGAAAATGCCTTCCTTGGGTTTGTTCATGAAAACGTACAGTCACTCAAACTTCACTTCAATTAATCCATCTCTAAATAGCTAAGCCTGCCTCAGCATTTACTATATCAAGCTAATGATAGCAAACTAATTACAAATAAAAGCAAACAATTCATATTTTCCCCAGAAGGAATAAACAGCGAATGCTGATTCCACAAAAGCACCAGCTCTGTTACTGTCAAACAGGAACAGTGAGGCAGATGATCCACTATAGAAATATTTACAACACATGTTTGTGTCCAGAAAATACACATATGCTGCAAACACTACAGTTTTGTATTAGGTATGCTTTACAGATTTTTAATGAATGCAAAATTAGCGAATTGCTTTTGTTTACAAACCTTGCATGTTTTATAGTACATTTACAGTGTATAGCTTTGCTATTGCGGGGTTCTCGGGATAATTGCACATACATCAATCTACCCATTCACACAATGATAGAAATTGTACTTCAGTACTATTGTATACAACCATAAACTTGGAGTTCCTCAGCAAAGCAGATTAATTACTTCAAATTAATTCAAAACCAAAATAGTATTTGCTCCAGTGCAAAGTTTGCACCATTTGAAATAAAACAAAGATTTACAAAATGCACAAGACTGTTTTATCTTGTGCTTGCGGTGCAAGAGTTTAGAGGCCATTCTAGTTAGATGAAGGACACATTGCTGTCACATCTATCAACATATTCTTAGTTTTAGTTTATTTTAAACAATTCACTTCTGTATCTTATAATGTACTCAATGACACTGACACAGTAATGCCATCTATAGTTCAAATTAAATAATATTATATATAAGTTATTGGAAACTTTGTTTAATGTGTGTGGAGAAAAAGCTTGCCATATATTTCCAATGTGTCCCTTCTAAGTAGAATGACTCGGTAACTCTGTCCTAAATCCCAAGGCTCTCCAGATCATTGTGAAAGAATGGGTCTGTCTCCTTCAGTTGGACACACTCCCCTTCTCAGTGTCTCTGGATTCAAGGTTGCTCTCATTCCTGGGGACCCTCTTCATTTACTGCAGGGTGAGAGAGACAATGAATCAGACAGCTCTCCACACACTCAAACAAGCAGGGTGGAGAGGTGAGGGACGGAGGGAGGATGGCTGGCTCTAGTGGTTAGAGCTAAAGGACCTAGAGGGAAGGAAACTGTCCCTGGTTAGAGAAGAGGGACTGGGAGGGAGGGAGATTGGCTCTATGGCTAGCTTAAGGACTGGGAGAGAGTGAGGGAGACTGTCCCTGGTTAGAGAAGAGGGAACTGGAGGGAGGGATGAAAAAGTCAATAAAGTAAATCTTACCTCCTTTTCTTCTTTGGGAGGACTGTGGCATACATGACCTCTGCATTATCTGCTGTGGGTTTGCCTGTGAAATGCACCCTGATTAATAGATGGAGGAAACACAGAGAGGAGGGGTTCTAGACAGTCTCCAGCAGTGTTTACGGTTTACATTACCTCAGGGCTGTTAGCTGCTGGGGGAATACAGACCGGCTAGTGAGTGAAAGAGAGTTACATTCATAAAAGAAGTGCAGTCGTTTTCACGTGCTTGTTATAACACCGATGAAGACATTCCCCGCTTGCTTGAGTTTCTCATGCTTTTTGATTGCGTGTCTGCAGTTAAAGGTGGATAACATGATCCACTGTGGAGGTTGAATATCCCTGGCCACAGTGTACAATGATATTGATCCACTGTGGAGGTTGAATATCCCTGGCCACAGTGTACAATGATATTGATCCACTGTGGAGGTTGAATCCCTGGCCACAGTGTACATCCCTGTCCCAGCGACAGCGAGTGGAAGCGACAGCGAGTGGGAGAAGTACAGGCGTGGAAAAGTACAGAGCAGTTTCGAAGCAGAAAGGAGAAATTGCATCTTGAATTGCTTTAATCAGAAAACAGAGGACATTGGGGAAACACAGCAGCAGCTCAAAGTCAAACAGCCGCGTGTGTTTTTCTGATAACAAACAAGCTGAAACTCGGAGCAGCTGATTCAAATTCAGCGTCGTTTTGAGACACGGGCGAAGGGAGGAGCCGACAGCACAGCAGAACAACGCAGTTAAACGAGGCAGTCTTCCCAGCGACAGCGAGTGGAAGAAGTACAGGCGTGGAAAAGTACAGAGCAGTTTCGAAGCAGTTTGAAAGCAGGCTGACAGTTGCAGAAGAAACTAAACTTCAAAAAAAAAAAAAACCTCAACATGGTCTTCAAGCCTGTAATCTGTGATACCTGCTTGATGTGGGAAATCCGAGAAAACCCAGCGGAGCTAAACCAAGTGTGCGTAAAGTGCCGCGCGATCCAGGATTTGCATAAACTAGTAAGTATGCTAGAAATGGAGCTGGAGGAAGTGAGACAGCAACAGGATCTTGAGGAACTGGCACACCCACAATTCATGGAAGTCTGCATCACCCCTAACAGACTGAAAGCCACCAGGGAGATAGAAGGTAAGAACAGCTGGGTTCAGGTAGGCAGAAGCAGGGAAAAAAAGAAACTTCGTCAAACACAACCACCAGAAATCAAAACAACCAACAAATTTGAGTCACTTCAGAATTGTGATGAGCAGAACCAACAACAAGAGAATGAAAGGAACAACATCCAGGACCCCATTGACAGTGGTGACCAGACAGCAAAAAGAAGGGAGGTCATGATTGTTGGGGACTCCATATTGAGAAACACAGCAAGTTCAGTTCGCAGTTTGGACCCCCTTACTACAACAGTGTGCTGCCTTCCGGGAGCCTCGGTCAAGCACATCACTGAAAACGTGGACAGGCTCCTAGAACGAACAGGAGACGACCCGGTAGTAGTCGTCCACATCGGTACAAACAACATTGGAAGAGACAGACCAAAATCCCTGCAAAACAAATTCAGAGAGCTAGGAAGGAAATTAAAAGAGAAAACCAAAACTGTGGTATTTTCTGGTATACTACCCGCACCTTGCAAAGGACCATATGGACAGCTGGAAATAATTAATCAAAACGCATGGCTGAAGACGTGGTGCACACGGGAAGGCTTCACCTATCTTGATCATTGGACCACATTCTACAACGAGGACTATCTGTATAGACGGGATGGACTGCATTTAAATAACAAGGGAACTAGTCTACTCGGAGAAAAGATCCTCGAGCAGGTTCGGAAGCATTTAAACTAGAAAGGAAGGGGGGAGAAATCAACAAAAAAACAGAAGGGAGACCGCATCAAAACAAGAACAACAACTCAGGTAAGACAACCATTAAATGTATTTATCTAAATGCTAGAAGTATCAGAAACAAAATTCTAGAACTTGAAGCTACTGCACTAACAGGTAACTATGATGTGATAGGTGTTACAGAAACGTGGTTATCTGAGAGTGATGGGGACGAATATAATATTTGTGGGTATACACTGTATAGGAAAGACAGGCAGGACAGAAGAGGAGGAGGGGTAGCGCTATACATAAGAAACAGTCTTGAAGCCCAGGTGTTAAACCTGGACAAAGAAAATAAAACCGAATCAATATGGGTCAGAATAACAGACAAAAATTCAAAAGGCATAATAATAGGAGCATGCTATAGACCGCCAGATTCAGACGGTGAGCACAATAATCTGTTATACAATGACATTAGAAATGTGTGTAGCAAAGGAGAAGCCATACTAATGGGGGATTTCAACTTCCCCCATATAAAATGGGAAAACCCGGTGGGTAGCGCGAAGGATGAAATAGAAATGGTGGAAATGACAAATGACTGCTTCCTAACACAATTTGTGAAGGCACCCACTAGAGGGGAGGCATGCCTTGATTTAGTCTTTTCAAATAACGAAGATAGAATAACTAAAACAGAGGTCAGAGAACCACTGGCAAACTCAGACCATAACATGGTCTCATTTGAAGTGTTTTTTAAATCCCCAAAAGTAAAGACTAAAGTTAAGGTTTACAATTTTAGAAAAGCAAACTATGAAGGCATGAAACAGAGACTAACAGAAGTAGATTGGAGTAAAATAGAGAAAACACCCACAGAAGAAGGATGGTTGTTCTTCAAAAATGTAGTACTAGAGGCGCAAAACAATTACATCCCTAAAGTAGACAAATCTAAATGTAAAACTAAATTGCCAAAATGGTTTAATAGATCAATTAAAAAAAATATTCAGCGAAAAAAGGCACTTTACAGAGCATTAAAAAAGGACCAAAAAGAAAGTACACAGAAAGAGTACACAGAACTGCAAATGCAAGTCAAAAAGGAAGTTAGAAAGGCCAAGAGAGAAATAGAAATGAACATTGCTAAGGGAGCTAAAACCAATTCCAAAATGTTTTTCCAATATTACAACAGCAAGAGAACATTCAAAGAGGAGATTAAATGTTTAAGAGATACAAATGGCAAAATCGTAGAGGAAGAAAAAAAAATAGCAAATATGTTAAATGATTACTTTTCACAAGTTTTTACAAAGGAAGATACTGACAACATGCCCCACATGTCATCCAGTTCCTATCCAGTTTTAAATAACTTTAGCATAACTGAGGCAGAAGTGTTAAAGGGACTAGGAGCTCTTAAAATAAACAAATCCCCTGGGCCGGACGAGATCCTCCCAGTAGTACTCAAAGAAATGAAAGAAGTAATTTACAAACCGCTAACCAAGATCATGCAGCAGTCTCTTGACACAGGGGTGGTACCGACAGACTGGAAAATTGCAAACGTAATACCGATCCACAAAAAGGGAAACAAAACTGAACCAGGTAACTACAGACCAGTAAGCCTGACTTCTATTATATGCAAACTTATGGAAACTATAATAAGATCCAAAATGGAAAATTACCTATATGGTAACAGGGTACTGGGAGACAGTCAACATGGTTTTAGGAAAGGGAGATCGTGCCTAACTAACTTGCTTGATTTTTTTGAGGATGCAACATCGATAATGGATAATTGCAAAGCATATGACATGGTTTATTTAGATTTCCAGAAAGCTTTTGACAAAGTCCCGCACAAAAGATTAATTCTCAAACTGAACACAGTTGGGATTCAAGGAAACACATGTACATGGATTAGGGAGTGGTTAACATGTAGAAAACAGAAAGTACTGATTAGAGGAAAAACCTCAGAATGGAGTGTGGTAACCAGCGGTGTACCACAGGGATCAGTATTAGGTCCTCTGCTATTCCTAATCTACATTAATGATTTAGATTCTGGTATAGTAAGCAAACTTGTTAAATTTGCAGACGACACAAAAGTAGGAGGAGTGGCAAACACTGTTGCAGCAGCAAAGGTCATTCAAAATGATCTAGACAAGATTCAGAACTGGGCAGACACATGGCAAATGACATTTAATAGAGAAAAGTGTAAGGTACTGCACGCAGGAAATAAAAATGTACATTATAAATATCATATGGGAGATATTGAAATTGGAGAAGGAATCTATGAAAAAGACCTAGGAGTTTTTGTTGACTCAGAAATGTCTTCATCTAGGCAATGTGGGGAAGCTATAAAAAAGGCTAACAAGATGCTCGGATACATTGTGAAAAGTGTTGAATTTAAATCAAGGGAAGTAATGTTAAAACTGTACAATGCACTAGTAAGACCTCATCTTGAATATTGTGTGCAGTTCTGGTCACCTCGCTATAAAAAAGATATTGCTGATCTAGAAAGAGTGCAAAGAAGAGCGACCAGAATTATTCCGGGCTTAAAAGTCATATGCAGACAGGCTAAAAGAATTGAATCTGTTCAGTCTTGAACAAAGAAGACTACGTGGCGACCTAATTCAAGCATTCAAAATTCTAAAAGGTATTTATAGTGTCGACGCAAGGGACTTTTTCAGCCTGAAAAAAGAAACAAGGACCAGGGGTCACAAATGGAGTT
The DNA here is from genome assembly GCF_017654505.1 of Polyodon spathula. Taxonomy (NCBI): domain Eukaryota; kingdom Metazoa; phylum Chordata; class Actinopteri; order Acipenseriformes; family Polyodontidae; genus Polyodon; species Polyodon spathula. The sequence goes on along the minus strand of NC_054593.1, from coordinate 1,171,159 downwards.
TAGAAAAAGGGGCATTCAGAACAGAAAATAGGAGACACTTTTTTACACAGAGAATTGTGAGGGTCTGGAATCAACTCCCCAGTAATGTTGTTGAAGCTGACACCCTGGGATCCTTCAAGAAGCTGCTTGATGAGATTTTGGGATCAATAAGCTACTAACAACCAAACGAGCAAGATGGGCCGAATGGCCTCCTCTCGTTTGTAAACTTTCTTATGTTCTTATGTTCTTATGTACAATGATATTGATCCACTGTGGAGGTTGAATATCCCTGGCCACAGTGTACAATGATATTGATCCACTGTGGAGGTTGAATATCCCTGGCCACAGTGTACAATGATATTGATCCACTGTGGAGGTTGAATATCCCTGGCCACAGTGTACAATGATATCACAGTGTGTCGGTATCAATGTTAAAACAGCCCCTTGCTTTTGTGGGTTCAAGTTTAACACAGAATCTTATTTTGAATATTATATTATCGAATTTAAGGACCAACTTGGTAAGTGTAGGACATGTCAGAGTTATCTTTACTAATCTATTTCTCTTGCTTAGAATTACTTTGTATCATTTTCTGTTCCATCCTGGTGAATTTTAAAACTGAGTGGTCTCAATAGAGCTCTCATAGTCATGTCTGAATCCTAAATTCATCAGGGACACCAGAGTGTAACCAAGAATATGTTCTCTTACTCAGAAAGTAAGAAATACCACACAGAGTAAATGAGGTTCTGAATTTCATATCTATCATGTGTGTGTGAGAGAGAGAGAGAGAGAAAGAGAGAGATGCAATGGAAAGAGCTTTAAGAGATTCTTACCTGCAGTTATTTTCAGTGCTGAGTACACAGTGTCAGTCTCAGCAGGTTTGACTGGTAAAATAAACAGACTGTTAATACTCATAGGAGAGTAAACACATTGGATCAATAGTCCCAGTCTTTTAGCAGACAGGGACCCCCTTAGTGTTCAGGGGTTACACACAGACAAGGGGTGTCTTCTATTTCTGGAGCAGCTCAGCTCCACAGTCCTTTTGCTCACCAAAGAGCTCAGAGGAGCCACTCTCACACCATGAGAGCCAGGGGCCACTGGACATGTGAACTGATATAGAAAACAAGCGGAAGCCTCTCTCCCCTGTCATGGGTTACAATCCTAGATCGTTTGTGGAATTGTGAATGGTGAATTGTGAATTGTTCAGGTTGGTAATTTAGACACACAATTTCCAGCAATTCTTACCTTTCTTTTTTTTGTTGTGCTTGCTGGTGTAAATCTCGCTGTAAAATAATTCTTCAGAATCTGGAGGGACATATAAAAAAAAAAAAAAAACAACAGCATTGAAATGCAGTGTTAAAAAAGTTACTAAATAGGGTTAATTCGTTATTTTACACTGGTGTAGGTAGAGGCATGTACAGTATGCAATTTTAAAAAGTAAGATTTTTTTTTCATTGAAAAGTTATGTGTACATTGTATTTCAGCATTTATTTCATTAACTATCTTCATTATTGGTTTTATGCTATTTTAGAAATTAATTTCGGTACCCAGCTTTACTGTTATGATCGTGTGTGAATAAAGTTTCGGTGTCTCCTCTGTGTGTCAGTAACTCACCAGGTTGCTGTGATCGGCTGGAGAGCTCTACTCCCCCTGCTGCTTGGTCTTGGTTCTGATCCGAGAGTTCCCTGTGAAAGTTTTGAGATACAACCAGGCTTGATCATAGTGTCAGTGTTTCACTTCAGCAGTAATCCCTCCTGTCAGTGTGTCAGTGTTTCACTTCAGCAGTAATCCCTCCTGTCAGTGTGTCAATGTTTCACTTCAGCAGTAATCCCTCCTGTCAGTGTTTCACTTCAGCAGTAATCCCTCCTGTCAGTATCGGTGTTTCACTTCAGTAATAATAAGAACATAAGAAAGTTTACAAACGAGAGGAGGCCATTCGGCCCATCTTGCTCGTTTGGTTGTTAGTAGCTTATTGATCCCAAAATCTCATCAAGCAGCTTCTTGAAGGATCCCAGGGTGTCAGCTTCAACAACATTACTGGGGAGTTGATTCCAGACCCTCACAATTCTCTGTGTAAAAAAGTGCCTCCCATTTTCTGTTCTGAATGCCCCTTTGTCTAATCTCCATTTGTGACCCCTGGTCCTTGTTTCTTTTTTCAGGCTGAAAAAGTCCCTTGGGTTGACACTGTCAATACCTTTTAGAATTTTGAATGCTTGAATTAGGTTGCCACGTAGTCTTCTTTGTTCAAGACTGAACAGATTCAATTTTTTTAGCCTGTCTGCATATGACATGCCTTTTAAGCCCGGAATAATTCTGGTCGCTCTTTTTGCACTCTTTCTAAGCAGCAATATCTTTTTTATAGCGAGGTGACCAGAACTGCACACAATATTCAAGATGAGGTCTTACTAGTGCATTGTACAGTTTTAACATTACTTTCCTTGATTTAAATTCAACACTTTTCACAATGTATCCGAGCATCTTGTTAGCCTTTTTTATAGCTTCCCCACATTGTCTAGATGAAGACATTTCTGAGTCAACAAAAACTCCTAGGTCTTTTTCATGGATTCCTTCTCCAATTTCAGTATCTACCATATGATATTTATAATGTACATTTTTATTTCCTGCGTGCAGTACCTTACACTTTTCTCTATTAAATGTCATTTGCCATGTGTCTGCCCAGTTCTGAATCTTGTCTAGATCATTTTGAATGACCTTTGCTGCTGCAACAGTGTTTGCCACTCCTCCTACTTTTGTGTCGTCTGTAAATTTAACAAGTTTGCGTACTATACCAGAATCTAAATCATTAATGTAGATTAGGAATAGCAGAGGACCTAATACTGATCCCTGTGGTACACCGCTGGTTACCACACTCCATTCTGAGGTTTTTCCTCTAATCAGTACTTTCTGTTTTCTACATGTTAACCACTCCCTAATCCATGTACATGTGTTTCCTTGAATCCCAACTGTGTTCAGTTTGAGAATTAATCTTTTGTGCGGGACTTTGTCAAAAGCTTTCTGGAAATCTAAATAAACCATGTCATATGCTTTGCAATTATCCATTATCGATGTTGCATCCTCAAAAAAATCAAGCAGTTAGTTAGACACGATCTCCCTTTCCTAAAATCATGTTGACTGTCTCCCAGGACCTTGTTACCATATAGGTAATTTTTCATTTTGGATCTTATTATAGTTTCCATAAGTTTGCATATAATAGAAGTCAGGCTTACTGGTCTGTAGTTACCTGGTTCAGTTTTGTTTCCCTTTTTGTGGATCGGTATTACGTTTGCAATTTTCCAGTCTGTCGGTACCACCCCTGTGTCAAGAGACTGCTGCATGATCTTGGTTAGCGGTTTGTAAATAACTTCTTTCATTTCTTTGAGTACTATTGGGAGGATCTCATCCGGCCCAGGGGATTTGTTTATTTTAAGAGCTCCTAGTCCCTTTAACACTTCTGCCTCAGCTATGCTAAAGTTATTTAAAACTGGATAGGAACTGGATGATATGTGGGGCATGTTGTCAGTATCTTCCTTTGTAAAAACTTGTGAAAAGTAATCATTTAATATATTTGCTATTTTTTTTCTTCATCTACGATTTTGCCATTTGTATCTCTTAAACATTTAATCTCCTCTTTGAATGTTCTCTTGCTGTTGTAATATTGGAAAAACATTTTGGAATTGGTTTTAGCTCCCTTAGCAATGTTCATTTCTATTTCTCTCTTGCCTTTCTAACTTCCTTTTTGACTTGCGTTTGCAGTTCTGTGTACTCTTTCTGTGTACTTTCTTTTTGGTCCTTTTTTAATGCTCTATAAAGTGCCTTTTTTCGCTGAATATTTTTTTAAAATTGATCTATTAAACCATTTTGGCAATTTAGTTTTACATTTAGATTTGTCTACTTTAGGGATGTAATTGTTTTGTGCCTCTAGTACTACATTTTTGAAGAACAACCATCCTTCTTCTGTGGGTGTTTTCTCTATTTTACTCCAGTCTACTTCTGTTAGTCTCTGTTTCATACCTTCATAGTTTGCTTTTCTAAAATTGTAAACCTTAGCTTTAGTCATTACTTTGGGGGTTTTAAAAAACACTTCAAATGATACCATGTTGTGGTCTGAGTTTGCAAGTGGTTCTCTGACCTCTGTTTTAGTTATTCTGTCTTCGTTATTTGAAAAGACTAAATCAAAGCATGCCTCCCCTCTAGTCGGTGCCTTGACAGATTGTGTTAGGAAGCAGTCATTTGTCATTTCCACCATTTCTATTTCATCCTTCCTGCTACCCACCGGGTTTTCCCATTTTATATGGGGAAGTTGAAATCCCCCATTAGTATGGCTTCTCCTTTGCTACACGCATTTCTAATGTCATTGTATAACAGATTATTGTGCTCACCGTCTGAATCTGGCGGTCTATAGCATGCTCCTATTATTATGCCCTTTGAATTTTTGTCCGTTATTCTGACCCATATTGATTCGGTTTTATTTTCTTTGTCCAGGTTTAACACCTGGGTTTCAAGACTGTTTCTTATGTATAGCCCTACCCCTCCTCCTCTTCTGTCCTGCTTGTCATTCCTATACAGTGTATACCCACAAATATTATATTTGTCCCCATCACTCTCAGACAACCACGTTTCTGTAACACCTATCACATCATAGTTACCTGTTAGTGCAGTAGCTTCAAGTTCTAGAATTTTGTTTCTGATACCTCCTGATCTCCTGTGCTGTGTTATTGAAGACACTCATATGCATGGGCACCATGTGTAGGGTAACATTTTAATAAAGGCTTTTAAAAATGAACAAAAACTCTGCTAACTCTGTGCAGGTATTGAATGCTAACACTGCCTAATGGATAGCAGAGCCATCATTACAATGTAACCCTGTTTGCTAATATTAATAAGTGGTCAGACAATGGATATTAAAGCTTTGGCACCACTTCTTTAAAAGAGGACCAGTGATGCTAGCGCTAATAGAGGTAAGACAATGGGTTTTAACTAAGCCTGGGTTCAATGAAGAACCAGTGACAAGATTTTGAATTCTAGTAAGAATTAAGAGTCTTGGTAAGCACTCCTTCATTGGGTGACCAGTGATAATGCTGTTATATCTAAAAGGAAGTAAGACATATATTGTAGAGCCTTGTTATTAATGTTCACGATGTCCAGGTTTCTACACACTTGCTGATTTTCCACACTGTAAAGGATGACTACAGGTAGAGACAGTGAGCTGTGAGCGCCACTGCCCTGTCTGCACACATACAAGAGCTGACTTACCTTGAGATGCCACCAGCAACACTCAGTAAACCTAGACAAGTAATACAGATTGATTACATTTGGTTTCTTACAAGTGTTCTGAAAGTAAACAAACTTGCAAATCCTGTTTGCTAATTAGCTGTGCATACTTAATTAGACAATGATTATTAACTAATTATTTGTATGTCAGTATCTCACCAGGTTGCTGTGCTCGGCTGGAGAGCTCTACTCCCCCTGTTGCTTGGTCCTGGTTCTGATCCGAGCGTTCCCTGTAACAGTATTGAGAGACATCAGACTTGATCAGTTTCAATTCAGCAATGATTCCACACTCCCTACCTCTCTATGTGCCATTGAAGACAAGCATGTTTTTTTGTATTATCAAATTGTTATATTAAAAATAATGACAATATTGTTAAATAGCAAATAGCTTTAAATACAATGTTTTTTTTAAATATCTTTTTATCAGCTTTTAGTTTAGAACAGAAAAGAAAATAATGTTAAACATATCCAAGTATGGTAAGGATAGTACCTAGGTAAGGATCATACATATATAATTACATTCAATAAATCATAAGAAGATGATACAACAATACTCCTTGACTCATGAGTTAAAGAAAGAGTAAATAAAATAAGTAAATAACAATTGACCAAGTTTGGATATGTAAGTTCTCAAAGGATTCCATGAAGGGCAATCACACCTTGTTAAGCTTGTCTTTGGAACCTTTTAATGTAAACTTAATGTTCTCCAATTGAAGATGTTGCATAACCTCCCTGATCCACTGTGTGTGAGAGGGTGGGGCAGCTTGCTTCCAATTCAATAGTATCAGGCACCTCGCCAGTAGGGATGAAAAAGCTATGGCATCAGACTGGGTTTTTAGTAGGGCTGTGTCTGCTGGTAGAACTCCAGAGATTGCAATAAGTGGGTCGGGATCAATACTCAAGAAAAATTAGGGAGAAAGTTTCAAAAATAGAGGTCCAAAATGTAACCAATCTGAGACAGGACCAGAACATGTGGATTAGAGAGACAGGAGTCTGTTTGGATCTCTTACAGGCTGGGTCAGTATCTGGATATATTTTAGCTAGCTTTTCTTCAGTACGATGTAGAATTTTAAATTGGATAAGCATGAAGAATGCACACAAGCTAGAACAGACTCCCACTGGTCATCTGAAAAAGTGATGCTCAGATCCTGCTCCCAGAGTGTCTTCACTGTTGCTAACGACTGAGGACTCGAGTCAGAAGTAATATTGTAGATTTTAGATATCAGACCTCCACCACTGGGGTTCAACTCCAACAAACAGTCAATAGGGGCTAGAGGAGGCAAGAATGGAAATTGACTAAATAATTTTTTGGTAAAATGTCTAATTTGTAAATAGCAAAAAAAGTGTGAACGAGGTAAATTAAGGTTGAAGAAACTTTTGGTAATGAAAATTGGGATATTCTGGAAGAGATACAGAAATCTGGGAAGCACGCTCATTTTAAACATGTTGATACGACCAGCAAGTGACAGGGGTAGAGCAGGCCAGCGGGCAAGATCGTGTCGAATGCATTCAAGCAGTGGTGTGAAATTAGCCTTAAAGAGGGAGGAAAACGCAGGTGTGACTGATATGCCCAAGTATTTCAAATTACCAGACACCTTCTTACAGGGGCAGAGTGTAGAGGGTAAGTGCAAGGTGGATGTATTAATAGGGAATAGTTCACTTTTATGTAAGTTTAGTTTATAACTAGAGAGTGTCCCAAATTGGTCCATAACTGACAAAACATGTGGAAGGGAAGAGCTTGGGTTTATAATATATAGGAAGAGTTCATCTGCATTTAAATATACTTTGTGCTCTTGATCTCCCCGTATGATTCCTTCAAATCCTTGAGAGTGAGGCAGAGAGATGGACAGAGGTTCAATAGCAACAGCAAACAGTAGTGGAGAAAGAGGGCAGCCTTGTCTTGTCCCCCGATGGAGTGGGAAGTACTCTGACTGTGTATTATTAGTACAAACAGACACAGACGGGGATGCATATAGCAGTTTAATCCATGATATAAAATTAGGGCCAAAGCTAAATTTTTCAAGTGTAGCTAAGCGTTAATTCCATTTGACGTGGTCAAATGCTTTTTCAGCATCAAGAGACACAAGGACTTCTGGGGGCAATTTGGATAAAGAGGAGTAAATTATATTGAATAGTCTGAATAAATTAAAGAGTTTCTTCCCTGTATAAAACCAGTTTGATCTACTGAGATTAAAGAGGGAAGGGCCTGTTCGAGACGATGGGCCAGGACCTTAGAGAGGATTTTAAAATCTGCGTTGAGGAGAGCGATCGGCCTATATGAACCATAATGTAGGGATCCTTGTCTTTCTTCAGTAGAAGAAACATAAAAGCTTGAGAAAGTGTAGGAGGGAGGAGTCCTGAAGAGAATGAATCCCTGAAAACAGAAGAAAGCAGCAGGGAAAGAGAAACAGAATTTATAATAAAATTCCACAGGAAATCCACCTGGACCAGGGGATTTGCTGTTTTGCATATATCTGTTGGCTTGTTCTATTTCTGGGAGAGAGACTGGTTCCTCCAGAGCGGTTTTGGACTGTAGGTCGACAGTAGAAATATTAAGGTTATGAAAGAAAGAATTAAATAAAGAAGGATCATCAGCAGATTCAGATGTATAAAGTTCAGTATAGAACTTTACAAATTAATTATTTATGTCTCGTGGATTGACCTTTGAGGGGCATGTGGCAACAGATTGGCGAGCCTGATGGGCTAAGAGTTTACTGGCTTTGTCTCCAAATTCATATGCACTGCTCAGCATATTTAGTGGACAACAGGTCAATCTCAGTCTGTAATTGAAGATGCTCCTTATATAGGTCAGGTATAAGAGAAGCGTAATGCCTATCGAGTTGTAAAATAAGGTCAGTAAGTCTGGCAGATTCTTGCTTTTTTACCCTAGAGGTATAACAGATTATTTGCCCACGCAGATAGGCTTTGAGGGGTTCCCATAAGGTGGAATTGGAGAGTTCTAGGCTGGAGTTAGTTTCAACGAAAAAAATTATTTCAGAAGAAATAAACCAGACAAATTCTCCATTGGAAAGCAAGAAGGGGTTAAGCTGCCAGGTCTTACAAGAAAAAGAACAGTCAGGGAAGGATAGCTCTACTGATACAGGGGCATGGTCAGAGATCACAATGCTGTGATAGGAGTAGATTTTAACCAATGGAAGAAGCCTATTGTCCAGCAGGAAATAGTCTATGCGGGAGAAAGAGTGGTGAACAGGAAAAAGGAAAGAGTAGTCCCTAGCTGTAGGAAACATAAATCTCTATGGGTCCAATACCCTGTATTGAAATTTAGAGTGGAACAGCTGCCCCACCCATCCCCTATGAATACGAAATTGATCAGTGTGTGACAATGAGTTTCCTGGAGGAAAGCCATGCCCACCTTTAGATGTAAAAGATGGCTTACTACTTTATTTCTTTTAACTGGGTGGTTGAGCCCTTTAACATTCCAGGTGATAAAGTTAATAGGGCGCTCGCCCATGGGAACCCTTCTATTTACCATTCACTAATAAAGGTGAAAAATAGATAAATATTGGATAAAAAAACATATCCCCCCTTTCAGAGTACTGATGAGTTCCAAATTGCAAATATATAGGTGTTTGCGTGAAGAAAAAATAAAAAAATAAATAAAAAATAATAATTCCACAACAATCTCAAGACTGGCTGTTTGTCCCACCCCAGCTCCTATGAAAGAGGAGCCTCCCACCCTCTTAACACCTCCCCAAACGAGATGTACGCACACCCAAAAAACTGCAATATCAGAACTGTGCATCTTGCACAAGTTGAGCACCTCTCAGATACTCATGCTCCTACATACACAATAAGCAGACCTAGGAAACACATTTATAAAGCTTGAAACGGTTACATATACACATGTACATATACATGCACACACATATACACTCACATATACACACATATATACACACACACATATACATACGCATACACATACACACACACGTACATACAAACACTCATCCAGAAAAAAAAAAACGCAGATTACAAAGTATGTGTATCAGTTAAATGTCAGAAATTCTATATGAGTAAGTAATAATAGTACCATTATTACCAACACCAAGTCTAACAGCTGAATGCTATAGCAGTTGGAGAGACAATAATTAGGTTCATTGTACTTACAGAGATCCAAAACCCTGAGGAAAAATAAATAAATAAACAAACATGGTGGTTCAAGGACAATTGGCAGATGCCGTATAGCTAGAGATTTAACAACAATCATAATAATAGAGAAAATAAAATGAAAGCATGTTAATGAAATAAATCAGACCCAAGGTCCAGCACAAATAAAATTACAAGCTGATATTTTATCCATAACGGTTGTACTCTATGCTGTAAACATACATGTGCTGAGTAAAGGGGTTTCGGTCTGCAATTCAGCCTCCCAACAGTAGAAGGCATCAAACCAACTCGGGACTTCCCTTACCAAGGTCTTGTGACCATGACAAAAGCCATCTTTATGAGGGGCGGCACATTGGTGAGGGGCGGAAGTACGAGTATGTAAATTCCAGCCTCTGGAGTCAAGTGAAGTTAAGGATAACTGTCAGTCTGGGATTGGTGATCCACTGACTACCGGGGCGGGGTTTGCATACTAAAGGAAACGTGCTACTGTGTTCGGGGTTGGTCCTGAGGAATAGAGGCGGGGGAAAAAATGGCTGGAGGCAAGTACGTGTGGGGTGGACTGTGTTATTTACTTTTAATTACGGACGGAGGCCTTACTAGCTTTGCTCTTTTCTGTTTTTATTCCTTTTTGTTTCATTTTGGATTGAGCAGATCATGAAGAGGATTAAGAGGCTTCCGTTTCTTTTATTTTTGATTACTCCAGCACTCCCTCCCTCACATCCTTCTTTATTTTTTTTTTTTCTTTTCCGTGTAATATTAAATAAAATTTTTATTTTTTTTACACGTAAATCGCTGTCTGGAAAATCCATTTTTACTCACACGCCTCACAATAATACATAATAATAATAATAATAATAATAATAATAATAATAATAATAATAATAAAAATAAAAAAAAAAAAAAAAAAAAAAAAAAAAAAAAGAAAAAAAAAAAAAAAAAAAAAAAAAAAAAAAAAAAAAAAAAAAAAAAAAAAAAAAAAAAAAAAAAAAAAAAAAAAAAAAAAAATATAATAATATCATTAAAAGTCCAGAAGTCAACAAAGGTTCAGCACCACACTTCAGTTGAATGTCCACACAAAGCTTGGGTAACAAAAATACCATTAACGGTTATGAATCTAATAAACAGTAAATGTCATGAAGCACAATGAAGTTGGGTACTCATCTAGCAACCTGAGGAGCAGCGGCACCTGCAGGATCCGTTAAAGGTGATCTGGAGATGTGCAGGATGTAGCAGATCATATCGTATCCCTGCTTCACAAAGCTGAGACTTAACCCTTCCAAAAGCTGCTCGGTGTTTTGAAACCTCTGAGCTGAAATCAGGGAAGATGTGTACTTTCTTGACATGGTAGTGAAGGGGGCCATGCTCTCGGGTGAGATGCAAGATTCGCTCTTTCGCTTGATAGTGATGTATTCTGGCAATAATAGATCGAGGTCTCTCTCCAGGTTGTGGCTTCAGATCAAGGGACCGGTGTGCTCTATCCAGTGTCGGAGGGGTATCAAACATCTCTTTCCCAAAAAGTTCTAGAAAAAAGTTACTTATAAAAGCTGTCGGTTGTTGGCCTTCACTGCCCTCTGGTATCCCAATCACACGTAGATTCTGTATATGGCTCCTGCATTCCAAATCATCCAACTTAGATTTTATGGCTGTATTTTCAGTGGTGAGGGTGGAGCATATTTTTTCCAAGGCAGCCAGCTCCCGTAGCCTTCAATGGTGGTTTGTAGGGTGGAGATGGAGGATCGGGTCAGGAAAGATTCAATCAGGCCGTGGATACTAGTCATCGAGGCTGCCGGCGAGGCCAGGGACAAATCACTGCCATCTTCAGCTGCGTGGTCTGGCCTTTGTTCAGCCGTGCCAACTTGTTCGGTTTCCGAGGTCTCTGCAGCCTGAGCTTGCTTGGTCTTGATTTTTGACATCGTAAAAAGTGCTAATAACTTTTGTAATGTAGTAAATCTGAAATAACTAACTAATACAGTAGGTTTGCATTAATTAAGAAATTATTTTGTAGGAGCTAGCTTGAGACGCATCTACTCACTTAGCATGCTAAACAGCGCCTCTGTCCAATACAATGTTAAAAGTTTATATTACTGTCTTTGTAGTAGTGAGTGCCGATGCTGAAGATTTGTATTGTTTCTGTGGCACAAGCTGGGAAAGTGCTTTTAACTTCTAATTTATTTTATACTCTTGGGATTCCTCATTCCCACAATACTGTCTCCATGGATACCAGTAGCACCCATTTAGTTTGAACCTTCACTGTTTGTTAGAATGGATGCTTCTGCAATTGATTCTCTTGTATTTGTGTTCTACCCAGACTTGTCATTTCCTGTCCAGTATGATCTGTACTGGGGGATCGAGGGACACTACTGCTAGTCATGGACACCATTGCCAGAATAAAGACGTGTTTGTAAAGCTGGAAGAGAAGCTGAGATTGAATCCTGGAGTCGTGAGAAATGCTTGTCAGTGCTGCAGTGGAGGAGGACCCTGTCTGTACACATACTTGTGCTGACTTACCTCCACTTACCACCAGTGATACACGGGCAACCTGCAAATGAATAAGACTGCTTTCAGCTTGTTTATTGTACTGTTAGTTTAACTGTGCATATACAAATAGAACATATTTATTTAAAGAAACCATTATATTTAAAAACAGGGTGCTTAAAATATCATGGAAGTTATTTTTCACTAGAGCAAGCGCAGGAGGAACCAGAATATGTGCTGTGACAGAACAAGTGAAACATGTAATAAAACACTGGAGTCTCACCTTTGATCTTGTGATAGAGGAGAAGCAGAGTGAACACAATGACAAGAATCACAACGAAGCCCACACTTATGCCAACAGCAGCAGCGCTGTGCCAGGACGCTGTGGGGAGGAAGGTACCTAGTGAGTTCCATGCACCTTGACTGACAGGGCTGATTCTGCAGGATGGGATTGGAATGATTCCTGATGAAGCTGCTTCAAGTTGCAATGAAGAAGCAGCCATTCTCTCACACTAAGATTATTATTTTGAATATAGACAACATTTACTGTGAATATTAGAAATACCTTTGCCCTAATGGGAAACTTAAATATTTTAGTAGAGAGAGGGGCATAGATAGAAATATAATTAGAAATTGAAAAACAGAGAGAGAGAGATGCTGGAGGATTGAGGCTCCCAATCACCTCTCCCAGAACCAGACAGCACCCCCTACTGCTGAGGGCAAAGCATTAGTAAAAAGGAAGGAGATTCTGTATTACTCACCAGTTACATTTACCCAGATGGGATTGCTGTATTGTGAGTAAAGTGGGTTGCTGCCCCGTCCAGCTCGACACCAGTACTCTCCACTGTGGGACAGAGCAGCAGCACTGATTGTGTATCCGGCTCCAGCTCCACTGCTGCTGTCAGCCTGGTGCACTGGAGCTCCCTGCCTGTCTTTAAACCACAGATATCTCCAGCCAGTAGAATAAGGCTGAAAAGAGCAGCTCAGGGTGATTGTGTCTCCTTCCAATATCTCTCCAGCAGGCTTCAAGTTCAGGGCAGGCTTTGGAAGTGCTGCAGAGAGAAAAAGGACACAATTGGAGAGACATTTATAATGATATGGTCACAGTCCCACGTACCTGGGTCGTTAACCCGGTCTCAGCGACCCACCTCAGGATATGATTTGACTTGTTTAATTTGGGTTGAGAGAGACAAAATGCTTGACGGACATTCAGGGCAGGGGTGTAATGCTGCAGGGGCTGCAGGGAGCCCTGACCCCTCACCTCTTGGGCAGCCAGCGCATCACTTCCGTACTTCACATGTAGAATATTTCACTGTTTTGCTCTTATTAATATATGGAGATAGATATGCATGTGTATAACCCATACAAATAAGCAGATACAATAGTCATAAGAATCCCTTCAGAGATAAATAATAAAGAAGTTTGAATATAGCGTACCTGGTCTAGTATAATGAGTAAGACAGGTGAAGGGAACCTGTATCAACGCTGTGCTGGGGTGTCAGCGTTTTACAATTAGATGTAATAATTGGAACAGATCTTGTTTTTTAGACCCATGAGAGAGTCAGTCAATACAGGCAGTAGGTAAAGGCCAAACACTTGTGGGTTCGGGTCGGGTTGCAGGTCTTATTAAAGCGGGTTATTAAAGATGGTGCTGCAGGGGGTTGTGGGTTCAGGTCAGGTCCTGTAGCAGCAGGTCTGGGTTGGAAACAGGTCGTAAAACTCAGACCTGCTCAGGACTCTTGGTGACGTGGTAGGGATGATGGAGGGGAAGGTAGAGAATAGCGAACTAAATATAGCACTACACCACTTCAGACCAGGAATAGCTTTCATATCAGAAAACTTTGCTAGGACCGGTTACTTTAGCACCTGAGTTGTGCTGAGAACATTAACACAGCTGGAATAGACTCCAGAGTTAATGTATTTGTGAGACATTATAGACAGAGAAGATTACTCTCTCTCTCTCTCTCTCTCTCTCTCTCTCTCTCTCTCTCTCTCTCTCTCTCTCTCTCTCTCTCTCTCTCTCTCTCTCTCTCTCTCTCTCTCAGCTGTTAGAATGAACCTACCTCTCACTGACACCCGCACCTCTGTAGAGTCACCAGAGTAAAGGGAGGAGTTCCACCACGCTTTGCACTTGTAGGACCCCTCGTCTCTCTTTGAAACACGATCCACACTTAGCTATGTGCCAGGCCGGGACTGTAACTCTTTATTATCTTTATAAAAGACAATCCTTGTAGCTGTATAACTCCAGACACGACATCTCAGAGTCAGAGTGTCTCCCTCAATCACAGGTTGGGGGAGAATTTGTATGGTCACCCATTGATCTGAAAAGACAGAAAGAGTTCAAATCAGCAGTGGTTAAGAGACGGGTCAGGATTGAGGAGTCTGCAGGATCACCCATTGATTTGAGATGACAGACAGAGTTCAGATGAACAGGGCAGAGAGACGGGGCAGGATTGAGGAGTCTGCAGTTTAACACAAAAAGCATGTTTGTAATGCTTTTTTATCTCTAATTTATTGTGTGTGCGTGTGTGCGCGCATGTGTGTTCGTGTGCGCGTGTGTGTGTCTTTGTGTGTGTGTGCATCTGTGTGTGTGTGTGTGTGTGTGCGTGTGCGTGTACGTGTTTGTCTGTGTGGGCAGGTATTACTATCAATGTGGGGATAAAATTTGAGAACATGTCCCCACAAAGATAATAACTCCTGAAAAAAACAACGTTGTGGGGACGTCCCCACTTTGTAAAACACCTTTTTAAGAATTAAATATGCCTTTAAAGAAAACTAAAAGTGCCAAAATATTTAGTTTGTTGTCGCCTTTCACCCTGTGTGGAGTTTTGTCTGATTGGAGTTAGAAATAGTAAATAAAAATATAATGACAGTCAATGAGAAGTCCCCACAAGTATAAGAATACAAACATGTGTGTGTTTGTGTGTCTGTGCGTGTGTTTGTGTGTGTGCGTGTGCATAAGTCTGTATGTGTGTGTGTAGGGGGAGAAGGGGGGAATTCTAGTCTAAAGCCCCTTTCACACTGGCATGCTCTACCCAGGTCAGAACCTGCCTGGGTCAGGACCCGGTGTCATGTGGGTCGAGTACGTGAAAGCAGGGTTGACCTGGGTGACAGATGCAAGTCCACACAATGCACGGAACATTGCCCTGGAAGCAGCTTGTTACAGACGCTTCCATCCAAGCTTCTATGGATTAAATCGTCAGCCAAATGTTGATTAGAGCAAATGTTTCTGAATCTCTGCTGCAATCTGGCTCATGCTGTGTATCAATCCACACAATAATGGCTAAACAGAAACGTTCCTTGTGGAACTGTTTGTTATTACGTCAGCTCATGAACGGCAGTCATGCATTTTGTCTCGTCAATCTGGGATCGACCCAGGTATGTGGTTTCACACTGTGCTGGATTGTGACCTGGGCAGCCAGGTCCTGGGTCCAGACCTGGGTAGATGTGTCAGTGTGAAAGGGGCTTTAGAGTCAGAGACCTAGGTTTGCTATTCAGTCACTGTGAGCAGCAACAATTCATACTGACTGGAGATCCAGAGACAACTTTACTCAAATCAGCAAGCCAATCATTACATTACAATACCCTCTCAGCCAATCCGAGTGCAAGATTATTCAACAGCATGTCTGAATATTATCTATAATGTAAATGACATACCTGACACAGTTAGGTTGACAACATTACTGCGCTCCTGTCCTGATGCAGACTCACACCAGTACAATCCACTGTGGGAATATAGAGCGGTACTGATTGAGCAGCTGTCCTCATATCTACTTCTGTATTTATCACTGCACCCTGCCTCTTCACATCCATCTCTGTACTGTCTAAACCTCCAGCCAGCAGAGCCCCCCTCCACCTCACAGCTCAGGGTGACTGTCTCTCCTGGGAATATCTGTGTCCAGGCAGGCTGAAGGGTCAGGACAGCCTTGGGACAGCCCTCTGAAACAGAAAACAGGATAGGATTAGGACACATTCCCTTACAATCAGATAGGAAACTGCAAGAGGAGAGAGATTCCAGTCCCCCAGCAGCATCTCTACAGTGACACAGTAGGACTAGCAAATTATCGTAGCAGCTGAGTTAATAAACTCACCAGATACAGTTAATATCACTTTATCACTGATCTGTGAGTAGAGTGGCTCATCTCCTCTTTGTCCTCGACACCAGTACTGGCCCTGGTCAGATACAGCAGCTGCAGTGATGGTGTAGCTGTCATCAGTTATACTGCGGCCAGCAGTCTGGGGCACTGGACTGTCCTCACTGTCTTTGAACCAGAGATATTTCCAGCCAGTAGAACCCCCCTGAACCCCACACCTCAGAGTGACTTCCTCCCTGGTGAATATCTCTGGGAGTGGAGGCTCCAGGGTGAGTGTAGTCTGCGGCAGCTCTGGAGAAACAGAGAAGATGACAGAATTAGGATCTCTATTGCAGAGAGAGAGAGAGAGAGAGAGAGAGAGAGAGAGAGAGAGAGAGAGAGAGAGAGAGATACTGTTAACGTGCAGTATCAATGGAGCCACCGGCATATGACAATTCAACAGAGGGGTGAAATTACTGACAAATGTAAAACATTTCTCAAATTGGTAGAAATGTTGATTATATTCTGTAACTATATTACATATTCTCAGTATGATCGTGTTACTTGTATGGTCCTTAAAGGGTTACTAAGCTTACAAGAAAAGCCTGTTTCAATATCTTCATACGAAAAGAAGTAAAATTAAATGGTCATTCAAATGTACTTGATATATTTCCATGCCAAGGATAGAATTGCTGTGTTTTTGTACTTCGCATTTGGGTGAGTTTCGAGGGAGGGCTGAAGACAGCCAGCTATATAAAGCTAGCCAGCAGAGGAGGTTGTTTTTTATGTTGATGTTTCTTTGCCTGAAGCTAGAGAAAATGTAAGCCTATTACGTGCTGAATATGTGCTGAATATGTGTAATTTCATTGTTAATTTCAAAAAAAGATTTGTGTAACAAAATGAAAGGTGACTGTTGAGATTGTAAGCTAACGAAAAGTCATTTCTATACTAACACGTCAAAACACTTTTAATTAACCCTATATGTAAATCCTCTATAAATGATATTTACATTTCTCTCTCTTTTTACTCTTGCTGATATCCAACAAACTTCAGCTATTAATGGAACTATCCTTGTGTTTCGAGTGACCACCAGTCCCCCAGTTGGGCAGGACAGTCCCTAAATGTAAAGATCAACTTCCGTTCCTGGACTAAATGCCTCCTAAACACAGTGCAATGTTACAGTTTAGCACCACAGTCAAACCATAGCATATCCATTTGGAGCAAAGCCCCGCCCCTGCGGCATAATTTTGCAATGCCTTACACAGCCCCTGAATGACTGACACATTGGATGGCCAAACTAAGACATAAAACTATTTAATCCCACTATCATGTGACTTTTTACACTCACGTCACATGATACCCAACAGCCTGACACTGATCTGCTTTGGGGTCAGCAAACAAAATAATATTTGTAGAATATTTTAATTTCAGTAGCTGACTCTAAAAGTTGAAGTGACACTGACAGTGATGTGTCGGTAAAGAAAGGAGTGCCCTATAGGCCAACTCTGCCAAAGAACAAAAGTAAGCAACTGTGCAAATTCAGAGAAGAATGGGGATAACAGTCATACACGTGGAGTAGGAAAAGTGCAGATCATTCAACAAGAGTTACGTTGTTAAGAAGCATTCAAACATCATATGCACCTCCCCTCTTCCCCTTAAAAAGACAGGTGTCCCCTTCTTGCATTTTGAAAAGCTGGTCACCGTGCCTGTGTTGTGTCTATCACTGTGTACCTATTTTAAACACCTTGATTTCCTTCAACCTAAATAATATTTAAACTGGAGACTCCTCAACTGTTCAAAGCAAAGTTAATTGTGAAAAAAATTGTTGATAAGAGGTTAAAATAATATGATGGAAATGGTTAACTTCTAATGGATAGCTGCTGTATT
The DNA here is from genome assembly GCF_017654505.1 of Polyodon spathula. Classification (NCBI taxonomy): domain Eukaryota; kingdom Metazoa; phylum Chordata; class Actinopteri; order Acipenseriformes; family Polyodontidae; genus Polyodon; species Polyodon spathula. The sequence continues at coordinate 1,153,345 of NC_054593.1, read as the reverse complement.
GGAACTGTATTGAGAGCAGTGTACAGACTGGAAATCATTAAGAGAATGAATGGATAGCTGCTGTATTGAGAGCAGTGTACTGACTGGTGATCATTAAGAGAATATAACTCAGATAAAACAAACATATGTTAAGTGTATTTTGTCTTTCAAGTAGTAAAATGAGTCCTAATTTAATATTAAACATCTGTGGTATTAAGATGAGCCAGTGTTAATATCAATTGAATAGGCCGCACAGTCTAGAAGCTAGTGATTGTTATCATTAATGTGGCTGGACGCTAGAAATGAGGTTACATCAATGTCAGGGTCAGACGCATGTTTAGCAGACATGGTTTATATATGTTTAGCAGACATGGTTTATATATGTTTAGCAGACATGGTTTATATATAACTGCAACTACAAAGACACTACTGTACCTGAAATGGTTTCTGAGAGATGAGAATTCAAGACACTGTGTTTAACAAAACCTACTCAACACAATGTGCACTGAAAGACCACATTGTTGGTGTTTGTTTGTTGTTTCTTTTTGTATTTGTGGAATGAATTTGTTTTGCTTCCTTTGCTTTTTTTATTATGTTTTTTACTGGTGGCTAAATGAGGGAGGCTGCACTTGCGATTCTTCAAAACAACCTAAACACTTTGTGTAAACCCAGACAGAAACATTGAAATATACCCTCCTCTATTTTAATATTAATTAGAGCATTTGCATTGGAAGGATCATTTTCTTCCCGTATCTTGTATTTGATTTTATCATGTTTAGCTGGAGAGAACATGACAGTGAATTAAAGATCATTGTGAAGCAGAAGCAGAGATCAGGTCTGCTCTGCCAGAGAGAAGTCTGACTCTCATAGACTGACAGGCTTAAAGCACAATATCAATATTAATAATAATGATTGCACAAACCTGGATCACCCACTAACCAGGATTACACTATATCAAGATTTATATTGGATTCATCTTGTACAAATATTTAAATTGTAATCCTTATTTAAATTAATCTGGGGTAAAATAACCAGGATTAAAATATAATCCAATTTCTCCAGTATATTTTCTTGGTGAAATACAAAAAAAAGCTTTATGCTTAGAAGAATATAATCATAGTACTATCAGAACTCTGATATCAATTTCAGAATGTAAAATAAAATAAATGACAAATTTGATTAGAATAAGTAAACTGTCAACAGTTTTGACAGCAGTTTCTTTGACATGAGTTGAAATTTAACATTACAAAATGACATCACCAGTAGGTGGCAGCAAAGCACACAAGAATGAAATTCTGAACCTGTTTGTGTGCATTGAAGAGAGATGGACATTTGACTATTGAACTGTCTTATAAAGTTCTTATTTTCAAACAGACAAAGAAAAGAAGATGTGGTCCCTTTTATTGGACTAACTAAATAATAATTATTCACAAGCTTTCAAGAACTCAAATGTCTCGTCTTCTTAAGAGACCTTTGAGTTCTTGAAAGCTTGTGAATAATTATTATTTAGTTAGTCCAATAAAAGGTATCACATCTCCTCTTGTTCTATCATCTCGGGACTAATACGGCTACCATTTCACCTATCAATGACTATTTTCAAATATAAATCTATTCAAATAGGTCTTCATATTATAACATGTTGCATGAAAGAGGTATTACTGCAAACTCGAGACCAGAACTGAGACAAGCTCTGAGAGCCCTTGAGCCTCTTCACTGGGGGATGTGTTCACTCTTGAGCCCCTTCACTGGGGATGTGAGAGCCCCTGAGCCCCTTCACTGGGGACTGTGAGAGCCCCTGAGCCCCTTCACTGGGGACTGTGAGAGCCCCTGAGCCTCTTCACTGGGGATGTGTTCACTCTTGAGCCCCTTCACTGGGAGATGTGTTCACACTGGCACCCCTTCACTGGGGGATGTGTTCACACTGGAGCCCCTTCACTGGGGGCTGTGAGAGCCCTGGAGCCCCTTCACTGGGGGCTGTGAGAGCCCTGGAGCCCCTTCACTTGGGGATGTGTTCACACTGGAGCCCCTTCACTGGGGGCTGTGAGAGCCCTGGAGCCCCTTCACTGGGGGATGTGTTCACACTGGATCCCCTTCACTGGGGGCTGTGGGAGACCTGGAGCCCCTTCACTGGGGGATGTGTTCACTCTCGAGCCCCTTCACTGGGGGATGTGTTCACGCTGCTATTCCTACTGTATCACAAGCAGTGCAGGCCCTGTTGTGATACAGTAGGAACAGCAGCAGTGTGACCCATTGCAGGCTCTGCTTGTGATACAGTAGGAATAGCAGCAGTGTGATCCATTGCAGGCTCTGCTTGTGATACAGTAGGAATAGCAGCAGTGTGACCCATTGCAGGCTCTGCTTGTGATACAGTAGGAATAGCAGCAGTGTGACCCATTGCAGGCCCTGCTTGTGATACAGTAGGAACAGCAGCAGTGTGACCCATTGCAGGCTGTGCTTGTGATACAGTAGGAATAGCAGCAGTGTGATCCATTGCAGGCTCTGCTTGTGATACAGTAGGAATAGCAGCAGTGTGACCCATTGCAGGCTCTGCTTGTGATACAGTAGGAATAGCAGCAGTGTGACCCATTGCAGGCTCTGCTTGTGATACAGTAGGAATAGCAGCAGTGTGATCCATTGCAGGCTCTGCTTGTGATACAGTAGGAATAGCAGCAGTGTGACCCATTGCAGGCTCTGCTTGTGATACAGTAGGAATAGCAGCAGTGTGACCCATTGCAGGCTCTGCTTGTGATACAGTAGGAATAGCAGCAGTGTGACCCATTGCAGGCCCTGCTTGTGATACAGTAGGAATAGCAGCAGTGTGACCCATTGCAGGCTCTGCTTGTGTGTTTGGCTTGAAAGGAATTCATGAGGAATCTCTCTCAATATGCTAATAACCCTGAACACAAACATATAAAGTGTAGGTCTGTGGTCAATCAGGGATCAATTTGTGCTATTTACAGTAGCAGCTGAGTTATTAAACTCACCAATTTCTCAAACGAGCTTCATGTTTTTCCCTCATGAATTGTAAATCTTGTTTTTAAACTGTGTTCATATTGTAAACTGTTCTCTTACCTTCATACTGTCTGGAGCAGCTCACTACAGTCAACACTGAAACACAAGAGAGACAATCAGGGACTAGACTCTTATAAAAGCAGTACAGTCATGTTGCTGTTTGCAATTCTTTTACCATTGTTATCCCATGCTCATCAGTTATATGTGTATATCATATTAGAATTCATTATTCTTAAGTTATTATTTTCAAAAACAGACACATCTGAGAAGCTGGATAGGGTATTTGATCAGAAATATAAAACAGGTATTTAGGCAGACATGGGTAGGTATATTCACTGATAAGGAATTCACAACAGTATAGGGGCTGTTTTAAGGCAGAGAATATTGTGCCACGTCAACTGACTAGAGGGACAAGGGGTCATAAATTCCATCATTAGAAAGGTATGTGCTGACAAGTGTAAGGATTGTGGTGTTGGTTGCTCTCTCTTCATCTTGCGGTTCTGCAGGCTGGAATGGGTGTGTATGTGTTGAAGTGTTTATGTATATCCATTGCTATAGCACCACTGGACCATGACGGTGGATGTCTCTTGTGTCCTCTGGAAAGACCTGCATGTTTTATGTCTTACCTGATGACGGCAGTCTGCAGTTGCTTGTGTTTTGGGAATGGCGAGTGTGGGATAATAACCCTAATGCCACATTTCCTTTTTTTTGTGGCGATGAGTTTGACCCTAACGCTGCATTAACGTAGTTTTTTTGCAATTAATATATATGGGACCCCCTGAAAAACATATATCCTCTGACTCTGCAGAGAATCCTTGGAGGTGCTGCCTCCTGGACCGGGCCATGCCCCCAGAGGACGGAAAGGTTCATAACCTGGAAAGAAGCAAGGAAAGAGAGTCCTTGGGCCCAATCTTCGATCTTCGCGCAATCCACTCACTAAATTTGCGTCTCGCCAAAAAATAGTGCTTTGGCACAAAATGAGAGATATTCCAAAATAGCACAAAGCAGTTGCGAGACATTGGAATATAGCAGTTTTTTGAGCAATTTACAAATCTGTTTGTGCCTCCAAAACCGTCTGAGCATTCACTGTCAATATAGCAACTGCACACAACAGCCAAGCAAGAATGCAGAATGATGGGCAGTCATCATTAGTAATGGCATTACCCCGACAAGCTGCTATCATTGGTGTTGCCACGGTATGTACCGATATGACAGCAGACGAGACCACACAATATATCGTGCACACATACATACGGACCATTCAAATACACAATGGACTCCATAGCTAGGCGCCGAGTTTTCAAATTAATATACTGATAACACCACTGTTTTATTAAATACAGACAGTATTGTATCACAAGGAAATACTATATAGGTTTCTTTAAAGGCCTGCTGGTCCAACATAGCTGTATGTTTTTGAAGTAAAATTATTTTTAAAAAGTCTTTGGATACTGTCTGTTTTTTTTTTTATGAGTAAACATCAATCAGGCATTGAAATGCGTTATGTTATTCATTCTACTCACCCATTTGAACATCATGATTAAACTATTGTACGCTTGTACTATTGTATGCAACTCCAGAGAGGACTGTTACTCTGACACTATTTGAGCCAGCGGTGAGCAGTTACTGGAACTAGCGCATCGCAATTATCGCGCAGATATTGGTATATTTAGACGAATTAGGGCTTTTGCCTAATTCAAATTTGATTGCGCTATGTGCATACTGAATATCCACCTAGAATACATTTCCATCACATGTTTCTATTTACCGATGCATTACAATATGCTAATAGGACCGTATTAAAGGAACAGAACAGGCATCTGACCACACTCAACCCGAAACCGACCCAACTCGAGCAAGCACATCTTTTTTTGGACCCGACCCAACCTGACTCAATTCAGAGATCTCAAATTCTTAACTGCAAGGCATGAGATCAGTAAATCAAACACATACACAACCAATAAATACAAAAACAAACAACTAAGGTTTTAACATTGTGTAATGCACAACCAATTACACTTTTCATTCTTTCAGTGCCTTTCTATTTACCAAACCAAAAAAGCAACATATCACACTCGCACACTAGTCTATCCATCGCATTGGACAAATGAAGAAAAGCTACACATCAATGTGGTTAATCAAAAAGTCCATGTACGACTATAACTTGTCTAGAGGCAATAGGCATTGTATAATATTAATTTAAAATTGTATTGCAGACATGTTGCACTTGAGTTTAAAGATAGCGAGGTCAATTGTGTTGTAGGAATTTTATGTTTTAATATATTAAAACAGTAAATACAATTTTATTCATGTATTTATTATTTAAAAGTCCACTAGATGCTGCTTAACTTTGCAACAGTGTCTTACCCACCTGACTTCTCTTTGTGATCGTTGCTGTCAACAACATGCAGTCTGAATAAAAAAAAAAAGCGATTGCTGTCCTTTTCTCATCACTTTCTCCTGAGTAGATCAATAGGCGGGCACTGCGTGTCTTAAAATGCATTTGATTGGCTATTGCTAAGAAGCATTGCTTCTCTTAACCAATAGGATTTCAGTGCCATACAAACTGATATATTTAGAGTGGGTGATTGACACCTCCGCAGCAGTGTACTTTCTCAGTGTCCTGAAGCTAGATGAGTGCTCTGTGCTTCCTGCTAAGGCACGTTCTTGTATAAAATCTGATGACAACTGGTAACCCTACATAACCCGACCCAAACATGTTTGTATTAAAATTACACCCGACCCGTACCAACCCCGACACTTATAGTTGGGTCCTGTGGGGTTCGGGTCAGGTTGCAGGGCTCTAGTGTGCGGGACAGAGGTGAGCGCATGTTTCCACACTCGTCTGTTGGGCATGGGAATACGTTATAAATGTCACTATGATATGAACATATTCTCTCTCACATACATACATACACACACACACACACACACATACATCATTTTTTTTTTTTTCGGAATACTGGTATCCAGAATACAGACAGATTCATTCGGAATACCCTGTTTACATGTCTTGAATAGCTATTTAAATTTCCTACTATTCTGAATACAACTGGAATTCTACCTGCATGTAAACGCAGTGACTGGTGATTAAAATAGAGCCATGTAGTCTACTTACCAAGGAGGAATGCATTCGGGATATGTCCAGACTCAAATGCACTGCAGAGTTTGAACGGATACCAGATGTACGCATTGTGGGCCCCCGGGTACTGTTCCAGGACACTGATAGTGTGACCTGTTGCATCACAGACAACCTGCATAGTAAGGGAGTAGTAACCCAGGTCCCGCAAGGACCGCACCCGTGAAGACAAAGAAAAGACAGCATGCCAATGAGCAACAAAAAACAGTGAAGGACAAAGAGAGATATGGTTAGTAAGACAGGCTATGTGCAACCCTCCACTCGGTGGAGAGGAAAAAAACCCTGTTAGGAGGAAACCTCTAGTGGTCCTGGCGGGAAGGGTGCCCCCACTCCGGGAATACTAGCAATTGATTGGTGAGCTGCTGAGATGTCTAGGAAGAGAACGAATGTAGGAGTGGACTGCTGCTGATGACCAGTGACCCATAGTTTTTATAAGGTGATGACTAAAATGTACTTTTGCTGCTGATGGAGCTGCACCAATCCTGAATGAGTGTGGATGAGCGTTTATTTTAGATAATTGAATAAATTGTCCTTGACGAAGCTGGTCAGTCTTGGCTGAGCGAAGAAACATAATGAAATGATTATCAGGAATTATTGAATGATCACAAGAACAAATACCTATGGCTGGGAAACTGGATAGTGATGGTTCTGTGCACTTCTTAGAAATCTGAAGAAAGCTGACAGGCACATAGCTTCCATCACCAGGTCGTCAAATGGGCTGAAACATCCTGAATGCAAAATTGAAATTAATTGGGAAAGGACATCTGTAGATATGGTGTGGCAGAGCCAAGCTCTGCCCTTTTTAAATTGGCAGGGATGGGGTTAATTTCCCCTACCTGCCTGGGTTTATTATGTTCAGGAGGCTGGGGTTGATTAGTTGATTAGGTTAATTAACGAACAATCAGCGCCCAGCCACCTGACATAAAAGGAGGCCTCTGCTTCTCATTGAGGAGGAGGGAGCTGAGGAAGCAGGTTGGTGTTTGTGGTTGTTTTGTGATTTTTGAATTTGGATAAATCCAGTGAAGGCATTGCCCAGCCTGGAAACCTTACTTTTGTAAGTTTTGTTTTTATCTTTCTATTTGTGTTTAAAGATCTTTATTTTGCCCTTGTGCACTTTATTTTTGTGTTTATAATAAAATTGTTACTTTTTTGAACTGCAGACTGTCTCTGGGCCTCTATCCACTCACCAGCCTGCCACATATGGGTAGTCTGGATGCAGATGATGGGGGAAGGCTCTTGGAATTTCAGTGTGAGGCACATTGTAGCGTAGGAGGACCTGGTAGATGGAGAAAGGGCTGATGACATGCATTCTCTTGCAGATGAGAGTAAATTGGAGAGTAGTGGATTTATTTGAATATGAGATGGTGGAACTGGGGAACCTTCTAATCTCTAGGGAGATGAGATAACAATCATCCTAGGTGTTTGTTAATACAGGATCAATCAGCGTTTTGCTACTATCATGTCTGCTTGGAATGGAAAAGGTGAACTCACATTCGAAGATTTGGGTTTCACAATTCCGGTAATTCTCCTAATAGTGGAACTCTTAACTCATAATCAAGACAGATTTCAGTCTCGTACCACGCCTCTCACCATGGATTAATGTTGTAGTATTTGAGAGGATGAGTGGACATACTAGATGGGAATTAGCCTTGACTGTGGAAATGGCTGCCATGATCCGAGTATGGAGGAAAGCTGGAAGATTGGAAGCTCTGGAGGAAGATTTCTTGCTTCTGAAAGATGTTACTTGAGAATCCAGGAATTTTTGCAGTTGAGGCAAGAGCGAGAAGGCGCAATGTGAATGCCTTGTGAATAATGCCAATTACAAAATTGAACTGGCCGAAGGGAGATAACGGGTTGCGTATTGAGATTGATTTTGATATTTGGAAGTTGTTAATGAGCTGATGAATGCATTCCAGGATTGTCGAGTGGGAGGCTGGCTCCAGATTTGACAGTGTATCCAGGTGATTCCGAGGAATTCTAATCGGGCTGATGGTTCTCTAGAGGGTGGGATGGCTACGGAAGAGAACAGGGATTGTAAATTGAAGATTGCTTGAGTGAGGGGGTCCAAAGGTGGGCATATAAGGAGAAAGTTGTCTTCCCCACAGATCCCAAACAGGTGGTGGAGGGAAGGATGAATGGGCATGATTTAAGTGAGTCTAAAATATCCACTTTTTACAAGCCAGGTGGCGTGGCCTGCTTCTTTGATGGATTTAATAGCTTCAGAAGCTGTAATGTAATGAAGGGAGAATTGATTGTGGGGAATTAGGGCATTGAGACTGGAGTGGAACTGCTAGAAGATCGATGATTAGGTGTTTTTCCCCTATATTTTGCGGGTAGCTATTCCAATGGGGCTAATTCTGAAGCTGGGGAATGGAGCTGGGAAAGAATTCTTTGTCCAACTCAACTTGGATTAGAGACTCATAATTAAATTATGTAAGCATAACAAAGATTTTTTTTTTGCATATAAATGGTATAGAGGGAGATTACGAAGGGGGCCAACCAAAGCTTTAAAAATAGGGTGCGTCTGTGACAGCGGGGCGGTGCAGTGTGTATGTGTGTCTGTGACAGCGGGGCGATGCAGAGTGTATGTGTGTGTCTGTGACAGCGGGACGGTGCAGAGTGTATGTGTGTGTGTGACAGCAGGGCAGTGCAGAGTGTATGTGTGTGTCTGTGACAGCGGGGCAGTGGAGTGTGTATGTGTGTGTGTGACAGCGGGGCGGTGCAGAGTGTATGTGTGTGTGTGACAGCGGGGCGGTGCAGAGTGTATGTGTGTGTCTGTGACAGCGGGGCGGTGCAGAGTGTATGTGTGTGTGTGACAGCGGGGCAGTGCAGAGTGTATGTGTGTCTGTGACAGCGGGGCGGTGCAGAGTGTATGTGTGTGTGTGACAGCGGGGCGGTGCAGAGTGTATGTGTGTGTCTGTGACAGCGGGGCAGTGCAGAGTGTATGTGTGTGTGTGACAGCGGGGCGGTGCAGAGTGTATGTGTGTGTCTGTGACAGCAGGGCAGTGCAGAGTGTATGTGTGTCTGTGACAGCGGGGCGGTGCAGAGTGTATGTGTGTGTCTGTGACAGCGGGGCAGTGCAGAGTGTATGTGTGTGTGTGTGACAGCGGGGCGGTGCAGAGTGTATGTGTGTCTGTGACAGCAGGGCGGTGCAGAGTGTATGTGTGTGTGTGACAGCGGGGCGGTGCAGAGTGTATGTGTGTGTCTGTGACAGCAGGGCAGTGGAGAGTGTATGTGTGTCTGTGACAGCGGGGCGGTGCAGAGTGTATGTGTGTCTGTGACAGCGGGGCGGTGCAGAGTGTATGTGTGTGTCTGTGACAGCGGGGCGGTGCAGAGTGTATGTGTGTGTGTGACAGCGGGGCGGTGCAGAGTGTATGTGTGTATCTGTGACAGCGGGGCGGTGCAGAGTGTATGTGTGTATCTGTGACAGCGGGGCGGTGCAGAGTGTATGTGTGTGTCTGTGACAGCAGGGCAGTGCAGAGTGTATGTGTGTCTGTGACAGCGGGGCGGTGCAGAGTGTATGTGTGTGTGTGACAGCGGGGCGGTGCAGAGTGTATGTGTGTGTGTGACAGCGGGGCGGTGCAGAGTGTATGTGTGTGTCTGTGACAGCGGGGCGGTGCAGAGTGTATGTGTGTGTCTGTGACAGCGGGGCGGTGCAGAGTGTATGTGTGTCTGTGACAGCGGGGCGGTGCAGAGTGTATGTGTGTGTCTGTGACAGCGGGGTGGTGCAGAGTGTATGTGTGTGTGTGACAGCGGGGCGGTGCAGAGTGTATGTGTGTGTCTGTGACAGCAGGGCAGTGCAGAGTGTATGTGTGTGTGTGACAGTGGGGCGGTGCAGAGTGTATGTGTGTCTGTGACAGCGGGGCGTTGCAGAGTGTATGTGTGTGTCTGTGACAGCGGGGCGTTGCAGAGTGTATGTGTATCTGTGACAGCGGGGCGGTGCAGAGTGTATGTGTGTGTGTGACAGCGGGATGGTGCAGAGTATATGTGTGTGTCTGTAATCTCGGGGCAGTGCTGATCGTATGTGTGCCTTGTGTGTGGAACTTTGCTTTCTTCTTTTACATGCCTTTGGATCAACGGGGAGAGGGTGTGACGTCAGATGGAGGCTGCTGTTTGGGAGCCTGAACCAGTTTGTACTCTGGAATACTGATAGATGGGGGCGGGGCTGGAGCTGCCTGGACTGTGGCAAGCAATGGAGCTGTTTTGGATCACCAATGAGAGCCGCTGAAACAGAAGATGAAATGAAAGAGTGGACATAGATTAGCACAGGAACTGCAATGGTGCTGGAGCAATTTCTTTGCCATCTAAGTAAGCGACAGCGAGTGGAAGAAGTACAGGCATGGAAAAGTGTAGAGCAGTTTAGAAGCAGTAAGGAGAAATTGCAACTTTAATTGCTTTAATCAGAAAACACAGGACATTGGGGAAACACAGCAGCAGCTCAAAGTCAAACAGCCGCATCTGTTTTTCTGATAACAAACAAGCTGAAACTCGGAGCAGCTGATTCAAATTCAGCGCCGTTCTGAAACACGGGCGAGGGGAGGAGCCAACAGCACAGCAGAACAACGCAGTTAAACGAGGCAGTCTTCCCACCGACAGCATGTGGAAGCGACAGTGAGTGGGAGAAGTACAGGCGTGGAAAAGAGCAGAGCAGTTTAGAAGCAGGTTGAAAGCAGGTTGACACTGCAGAAGAAACTAAACTTAAAAAAAAACCTCAACATGGTCTTCAAGCCAGTAATCTGTGACACCTGCTTGATGTGGGAAATCCGAGAAAACCCAGCAGAGCTAAACCAAGTGTCTGTAAAGTGCCGCGCGATCCAGGACTTGCATAAACTAGTAAGTATGCTAGAAATGGAGCTGGAAGAAGTGAGACAGCAACAGGATCTTGAGGAACTGGCACACTCACAATTCATGGAAGTCTGCATCACCTCTAATAGACTGAAAGCCACCAGGGAGATAGAAGGTCAGAACAGCTGGATTCAGGTAGGCAGAAACAGGGAAAAAAAGAAACTTCGTCAAACACAACCACCAGAAATCAAAACAACCAGCAAATTTGAGTCACTTCAGAATTTTGATGAGCAGAACCAACAACAAGAGAATGAAAGGAACAACATCCAGGACCCTATTGACAGTGGTGACCAGACAGCAAAAAGAAGGGAGGTCATGATTGTTGGGGACTCCATATTGAGAAACACAGCAAGTTCAATTCGCAGTTTGGACCCCCTTACGACCCCTTACTCGGTCAAGCACATCACTGAGAACGTGGACAGGCTCCTAGAACAAAGAGGAGATGACCCGATAGTAGTCGTCCACATCGGTACAAACAACATTTGAAGAGACAGACCAAAATCCCTGCAAAACAAATTCAGAGAGCTAGGAAGGAAATTAAAAGAGAAAACCAAAACTGTGGTATTTTCTGGTATACTACCGGCACCTTCCAAAGGACTGGAAATAATTAATCAAAACGCATGGCTGAAGACGTGGTGCACACGAGAAGGCTTCACCTATCTTGATCATTGGACCACATTCTACAACAAGGACTATCTGTATAGACGGGACGGACTGCACTTAAATAACAAGGGAACCAGTCTACTTGGAGAACAGATCTTCGAGCAGGTTCAGAAGCATTTAAACTAGAAAGAAAGGGGGGAGAAATCAATTAAAAAACAGAAGGGAGACCGCATCAAAACAAGGACAACAACTCAGGTAAGACAACCATTAAATGTATTTATCTAAATGCTAGAAGTATCAGAAACAAAATTCTAGAATTTGAAGCTACTGCACTAACAAGTAACTATGATGTGATAGGTGTTACTGAAACTTGGTTGTCTGAGAGTGATGGGGACGAATATAATATTTGTGGGTATACACTCTATAGGAAAGACAGGCAGGACAGAAGAGGAGGAGGGGTAGCACTATACATAAGAAACAGTCTTGAAGCCCAGTTGTTAAACCTGGACAAAGAAAATAAAGCCGAATTAATATGGGTCAGAATAACGGACCAAAATTCAAAGGGCATAATAATAGGAGCATGCTATAGACTGCCAGATTCAGATGGTGAGCAAAATAATCTGTTATACAATGACATTAGAAATGTGTGTAGCAAAGGAGAAGCCATACTAATGGGGGATTTCAACTTCCCCCATATAAAATGGGAAAACCCGGTGGGTAGCAGGAAGGATGAAATAGAAATGGTGGAAATGACAAATGACTGCTTCCTAACACAATTTGTGAAGGCACCGACTAGAGGGGAGGCATGCCTTGATTTAGTCTTTTCAAATAACGAAGACAGAATAACTAAAACACAGGTCAGAGAACCACTGGCAAACTCAGACCACAACATGGTCTCATTTGAAGTGTTTTTTAAAACCCCAAAAATAATGACTAAAGCTAAGGTTTACAATTTTAGAAAAGCAAACTATGAAGGTATGAAACAGAGACTAACAGAAGTAGATTGGAGTAAAATAGAGAAAACACCCACAGAAGAAGGATGGTTGTTCTTCAAAAATGTAGTACTAGAGGCACAAACAATTACATCCCTAAAGTAGACAAATCTAAATGTAAAACTAAATGGCCAAAATGGTTTAATAGATCAATTTAAAAAAATATTCAGCGAAAAAAGACACTTTACAGAGCATTAAAAAAGGACCAAAAAGAAAGTACACAGAAAGAGTACACGGAACTGCAAACGCAAGTCAAAAAGGAAGTTAGAAAGGCCAAGAGAGAAATACAAATGAACATTGCTAAGGGAGCTAAATCCAATTCCAAAATGTTTTTCCAATATTACAACAGCAAGAGAACATTCAAAGAGGAGGTTAAATGTTTAAGAGATACAAATGGCAAAATCGTAGATGAAGAAAAAAAAATAGCAAATATATTAAATGATTACTTTTCACAAGTTTTTACAAAGGAAGATACTGACAACATGCCCCACATGTCATCCAGTTCCTATCCAGTTTTAAATAACTTTAGCATAACCAAGGCAGAAGTGTTAAAGGGACTAGGAGCTCTTAAAATAAACAAATCCCCTGGGCCGGATGAGATCCTCCCAGTAGTACTCAAAGAAATGAAAGAAGTAATTTACAAACCGCTAACCAAGATCATGCAGCAGTCTCTTGACACAGGGGTGGTACCGACAGACTGGAAAATTGCAAAAGTAATACCGATCCACAAAAAGGGAAACAAAACTGAACCAGGTAACTTCAGACCAGTAAGCCTGACTTCTATTATATGCAAACTTATGGAAACTATAATAAGATCCAAAATGGAAAATTACCTATATGGTAACAGGGTCCTGGGAGACAGTCAACATGGTTTTAGGAAAGGGAGATCGTGTCTAACTAACTTGCTTGATTTTTTTGAGGATGCAACATCGATAATGGATAATTGCAAAGCATATGACATGGTTTATTTAGATTTCCAGAAAGCTTTTGACAAAGTAACACATAAAAGATTAATTCTCAAACTGAACGCAGTTGGGATTCAAGGTAACGCATGTACATGGATTAGGGAGTGGTTAACATGTAGAAAACAGAAAGTACTGATTAGAGGAAAAACCTCAGAATGGAGTGTGGTAACCAGCGGTGTACCACAGGGATCAGTATTAGGTCCTCTGCTATTCCTAATCTACATTAATGATTTAGATTCTGGTATAGTAAGCAAACTTGTTAAATTTGCAGACGACACAAAAGTAGGAGGAGTGGCAAACACTGTTGCAGCAGCAAAGGTCATTCAAAATGATCTAGACAAGATTCAGAACTGGGCAGACACATGGCAAATGACATTTAATAGAGAAAAGTGTAAGGTACTGCACGCAGGAAATAAAAATGTACATTATAAATATCATATGGTAGATACTGAAATTGGAGAAGGAATCTATGAAAAAGACCTAGGAGTTTTTGTTGACTCAGAAATGTCTTCATCTAGACAATGTGGGGAAGCTATAAAAAAGGCTAACAAGATGCTCGGATACATTGTGAAAAGTGTTGAATTTAAATCAAGGGAAGTAATGTTAAAACTGTACAATGCACTAGTAAGACCTCATCTTGAATATTGTGTGCAGTTCTGGTCACCTCGCTATAAAAAAGATATTGCTGCTCTAGAAAGAGTGCAAAGAAGAGCAACCAGAATTATTCCAGGCTTAAAAGGCATGTCATATGCAGACAGGCTAAAAGAATTGAATCTGTTCAGTCTTGAACAAAGAAGACTACGTGGCGACCTAATTCAAGCATTCAAAATTCTAAAAGGTATTGACAGTGTCGACCCAAGGGACTTTTTCAGCCTGAAAAAAGAAACAAGGACCAGGGGTCACAAATGGAGATTAGACAAAGGGGCATTCAGAACAGAAAATAGGAGACACTTTTTTACACAGAGAATTGTGAGGGTCTGGAATCAACTCCCCAGTAATGTTGTTGAAGCTGACACCCTGGGATCCTTCAAGAAGCTGCTTGATGAGATTCTGGGATCAATAAGCCACTAACAACCAAACGAGCAAGATGAGCCGAATGGCTTCCTCTTGTTTGTAAACTTTCTTATGTTCTTATGTATTGCTGACAAGGGCTTGCTGGTGAAAATATCTTTATTTCAATAGCAGTGAAAACTGGAAGTGTACAGGATGGGAAAGTCCAGTAAAATAGCAGTGTGAAGCCTGTTTTCAAAAATTTAACTTGACAGAAACAACAACTCACCTATTTCTCAGTACTTGCAAGCAGTCTAAATTTGAACTGTACTGAAAATGTTCCCTTTCAGAAAAATAAAATGAAACGAGCTTGGAAAATAGCTTTGAGAATCTAGCCCTCAATGTTCTACAACTATACAAAACAGAAACCATATGTGACGGCTGGACTTTATTTCTGACTACAGACACTTGCTGTGGACCATTAAGGGTGGCTGATGCCCAGTTGTAGGTCGGAACGTCAGCTGTGGGGACCGGAAGTGCTGAACCCGAAGAGACGGCGTCCGTGATTAGAGTGCCGAATACTGGGCTTGAAGTAATGGAGAAGCAACCCGTTTGAGGAAATTGAGACGGCACCGACACTGACACCTCCTCAGAGTACACCCTACACACTGACCCCTCCTCAGAGTACACCCTACACACTGACACCTCCTCAGCTAGTACACCCTACACACTGACACCTCCTCAGAGTACACCCTACACACTGACACCTCCTCAGAGTACACCCTACACACTGACACATCCTCAGAGTACACCCTACACACTGACACCTCCTCAGCTAGTACACCCTACACACTGACACCTCCTCAGAGTACACCCTACACACTGACACCTCCTCAGAGTACACCCTACACACTGACACATCCTCAGAGTACACCCTACACACTGACACCTCCTCAGAGTACACCCTACACACTGACACCTCCTCAGAGTACACCCTACACACTGACACCTCCTCAGAGTACACCCTACACACTGACACCTCCTCAGAGTACACCCTACACACTGACACCTCCTCAGAGTACACCCTACACACTGACACCTCCTCAGCTAGTACACCCTACACACTGACACCTCCTCAGAGTACACCCTACACACTGACACCTCCTCAGAGTACACCCTACACACTGACACCTCCTCAGCTAGCACACCCTACACACTGACACCTCCTCAGAGTACACCCTACACACTGACACATCCTCAGCTGGCACACCCTACACACTGACACCTCCTCAGCTAGTACACCCTACACACTGACACCTCCTCAGAGTACAGCGTGGTCTAATTGATAAACAGTTTAACCCTATGGCAGGCAGGAGCCCTGTACATGAAGAGTGGGTTTTGTGTGTAAATATTGTAAATATTATTGTGTGAAATGTGTGTAAATTTATTGTAATTAATTAGTAAAGTACCTGACAGTCTTGGGAGAGCCTGCCTGTCTGCTGTGTATGATTACCAGGTGTGCAAACTAATCAGAAGGTAGGGGTGTCCCAGCGAGGTGTCAGGTATAAAAAAGTCCTGTTTATTCACTTCAGGGCTCATGCAAAGCTAAAGCCACGCTACCCAGACACAGACATGTAAACATGTTGATGAAAGCCTATGATCGCTGTCAGGGTAACCCAAAATCGGAGCCAATAGAAGAAACTGAAACCGCAGTCCTGGGTCCTGAATGCTACAGTAGTGTGGAGTGTGATTCACTGATACACTACAGGAATGGTTTGTATATTATAGCATGATCACAGTGAATCACCAGCCCCCTTATCCTCAGTCCTGAATGCTACGGTAGTGTGGAGGGTGTGTGTGTGGGTGATTCACTGATACACTACAGGAATGGTTAGTATATTATAACGTGATCACAATGAATCACCCTTCCCCCTTATCCTCTCATTCCTGAATGCTACTGTAGTAAAAGACCAGAAACAAACATGCTTCATACACACAGGGATTCAGCATATAATATTTATCTCAAGTTATGCTTTTCAATTTTATAAACTTCAAAATGATTTTAATAGTATAACTCATTTCTTATTGCATAAAAAGCAGCTGCTATTATTATTATTATTATTATTATTATTATTATTATTATTATTGTCATTATTATTGTTATTATTATTATTAGTTAGTAATTTAGCAGATGCTTTTATCCAAAGAGACTTACAGAGACCAACTGCTGCTTACAATTGGACTCCGTTCTGAAACTGTAATATAATAACAGCAGCGTGAATATCAAACAAACAAATTATTCTATTCAATATAAATGTTCAATGAGGACAAAATGTTGGCAATCAATATTATACAACTATCAAACTATTAGAAAGCCAGAACACAGGAGGCCTGCAATCACTGGGCAATGAAATTTCAACTTTAACATTTTTATTTTACCACCTACTGCTATGGCCAAAAATGTTGCATCACCCTATATAATTAACTGATTTTGCTTCATAAAGTTGACTGAAACTTGCTGAATAATGTTAAGTTAGCGTATTCAGTTATATAAAGCTTTGTATTTTTTCCGTATAATTAATGAATAACTGACAAAAATTTAAAAATGTGACATTTTCAAAATTTAACATGAAATACTACACTAACTAGACTTTTGCAATTTTATTTTGTAGTTTCTTTTATTACATAATGTTAAATAAAATATCTAAAGTATGTTCATATAGTTATTTTTTTTATTTTGTATTGTGTCTCAATCTCAAAATTCTAGGTGATGCAAAACTGTAGATTTTCTTTTAACACCCCATTCGCAAAAATATGTTTAAGTAAGAACGTGCTTTAACACTTTGAAAAAGAAAGTGCTTTAATGCGAGCTGCTGTAGCTGCAGTTCAGACCTGTTCAAAGGGCCTAAGCAGCATCAGCACGCATTATTGTGAGAGGACTTTCTGTACCACTATTTACAACTGGCAAATGAGATGAGATGAGGCTGCGAGGGTGCAAAGGTCTTCACTACGTGTGTTTAATAAAGCATTTCACAAGTGCCGTTGCCTGTGATCTGCGCTCAAAAAAAACAGTAACTCCATTTTAAAGCCCAGTGACCAATTCGGTAATTACACAATGAAAGGGGTGCGAAGTAAACCACACTTTCCAAAGAAGAAAGGTATACAATAATAGAAATGGTTGGCCAACACAAATCTGTTCTTTTAGGCAAGTTGTCTGTAAGTTTCACTGAAGATAACAAGTGGCAAGTAATCACATATGCAGTAAATGCTCTCGGGGTGGAGCAGAGAACAAAACCTCAAATAAGATGAAAGATGAAAAAGACCTCAAATGAGGAGGAAAAAACTGTCCCAATAGGAACTTGTTTTTGGTATTGAAAGAGGATTGGAAAAAGCAAAAAAGAATAGCAGATAGCAAAGCTCTTCCTGCTGCCTTTAACCCAGCATAAGTAAACACACCTTTACCTATCCATCTAAGTAAGCAATAATTCAAATACATACATAGTTATAAAAGTTACACTTGTTCATAAAATGTATTATTATTATTATTATTATTATTATTATTATTATTATTATTATTATTATTGCCCACTATCTCCCAATATCTCATCACTAATATCTTCATTGGCAAAATGATTGGCAATATCACAATTTGCCCAAATGAAATTGCTGTTTGTACTCCCAGGCTATCAAATGACAGCACCTAACAGACATGTTGGCATATGAGATGGCTTTAATATTAACTGAATTAAAACCTTTCTTGCATATACAGGTGCTCATTTACAGCACGGGACAAAATTGGTCTTTGAGATGTAAATTTCTTGATCTAATAAATCTCACAGTGCAGCACATGTAAAAAATGTTATTTGAATTCAATTTGAAAATCACCTTCTGTAGGGAATTGGTTAACAACACCAATACACAAGAATTATCATTGCGGTAAATGTATTCACTGCCCTAATATGCACAACACAAAATACTTTAATCACCCACATACAGGTCACAAATACACAATCAATGGGTTTATTAATTGTACTACAATTGTTTATTAATTGTAATACAACTCATGTCATCTTATTCACGTGTGATGTCATGTTTAGTTCTAATCAATTGCTATCTAGACAAGTGCAGTTAATTGAATGATTATATCATATCTGTATATAAGCTAGGGTGGTTCCCTTGAATAGTCATAATAATTAACTACCTGACGAAGACACATTGTGTCGAAACGCGTTGTGGTTCTTTTTTTTTATTTTGAAAATAATGCCTGTTCAACAAAATGTATTTTAATCAGAAATTGACAGTGTGCGACCAAGTGTGTCTCTAAGTTGGTGAAACACAAATCAACCAGAAAAATAAGGTTTGTTCAACTGCACAAAATGAATGATTGTGACCAATATTTATCTGAGACAGTTATTGACATTAATTATTGACATTGCCTTACATTGGTCAGCACCACTGTTCAAATTAAACGTTGCAGTGCACGGACAGTGTCTCTGCTTGGAATACATTGGAAGGTTTTTGTTTCATATATCTTTGTTAGGTTAAAACTGATTAATCAAATCAATTTAGAATTGTTTCTGTTTAAATCTAAAAAATAACTTTGATCACTCTAAGATTAGTTATCTCCCTTCTTGGCAATCGGTACTTTGATATTAATCAGTCAAGAGGATTTGTACGGACCCTAAATATTCTTTCCCTTCAGATTTCTCTGCCATATCAACGACAAGCTAGTAGTGTGAGCGCCATTGTAAGCTCTAATACTGTCTACGGTGAAAATTGCTGCTTGGCTGTCTGGCTGTTGCAAGTTTCTGGTGAAAATTGGTGATGTCGCAGCCCATGTTCCTATAATTGATTGTAGAAGGCTATCAATTTAGTAAACTTACAATCCTTGAATAAACATTTTATTTATTCATTAACATGCATCCATGTTTGGCCATACTTTTGCCATGTTGTATCACGCATGTACAATACTTTCATTTGATTGCCATACATTGACTAGCTTTTTCTACACTTTTACCATGAAACTACCATGAAATAAACTCGCTTCCTTGGTCTTTACCACATGCTTCCCTGCTTTACCATGCAGGTAGTATGTTTTACAATACTCTATTTCATTTACCTCTGCTTTTACCATGACATTTCCACAAGACATCACCTCAAAATATAGATTTTGAATTACAATCAAGTCTTACAAACCCGGAAACTTTCACTCTAACTGTCCCCAAACCAGATGGATAATCAGCAATAATACTTACATATCAGTAAGGTGAGTTCAAAAGCCTGCATTCTTTCTGGAGGCACTTTCAAAAAGCTGAGCTCAAAGCAGAAACACGCTCTTGTAATGTCAACGTACAGGTTCCTCCCACTGATCCTATTAATATCTCAGATTTTGTCATCTGACAGAACATAGCCCTGCAATCTTAATTTGAGAATTTTTAATAATAACTTATTTATATTTAAGAAGCTAAAACTTATAAGAAACAGGAACTCTTTACTCAAAAACTGGTCTGATGAAACCACTGTTCAAATGAGGGGATTGAAACACTTCCCTACACACCCTTCTCTGTGCTCTGTGTGGGAAATGTAAGGGTAGCAGGGATGGGGTTAAATCTATCCCTGCCAATAAATCACAGGTGTGGCTGTTCCCCAATTAAACAATTTATACTACTTGGGGAGTGGCCACATGTA
This sequence comes from Polyodon spathula, assembly GCF_017654505.1. Classification (NCBI taxonomy): domain Eukaryota; kingdom Metazoa; phylum Chordata; class Actinopteri; order Acipenseriformes; family Polyodontidae; genus Polyodon; species Polyodon spathula. Next base: position 1,133,132 of record NC_054593.1, on the reverse strand, counting down.
TAAAACGAACCAGAAATGCTTTGTTTGGGGTGGGTGTTTGTGCTGTGAGTTTCAGAAATGCTTTGTTTGGGGTGAGTATTTGTGCTGTGGGTTTTGTGTTGTTGATCAACATGGTAGTGAAGGCTAATGCCCAGCCTATGTTTTGTTTAACTTTGTGCCTTTTTCGTTGTTCCTGTGTTTGTTAATAAACATGTGCACCAGCACTTAAACTGCAGCTTCCTGTCTTTGGGTCTGCTGCAACGCTACCCTGTCACAAAGGCCATAACAGCGTATGCTTATAACGCGACAAACAACATTCTCCAAACTAAAAACTGAGTGATGGTGTACTGTACGTACCTACTCAGAATTGCCATTCTATATGTAAAATGTTTGAATATGATCTGTATAAATGACATTTTCCAGCAGAAAGATATTGTCAGTAGAAAATTTATTTTCTCTATTTTCTGCCATGCAAATTGATTGATTGATTTCTTTATTGATTTCTTCAAACACAGTACAGGAAATGGATGGAATCAGGTCATTCTGTACGGTTTTTGACATTTCAGTAAATATGGTCCCTTATTTCCAGGGGCAGCAAGTAGCTTGTCATATTGAGCAACCATTATGCCAAATGTTGCATTACTTTCAGATATGTGCGTGCGTCAGCGTTCCATATTAATCTATTCATCACCATGGTTTCAATATGAATTTTCGACATTATAAATGAAATGCACTTTTTAGACATCGAAACAGTACATAATGTACACCAAACCACAAAACAGATCAAGTGAAGATTTAATTAAAACAGCCGTTCTGCTTACTTTCCATTTATATATTTGCTTTATATGTTTTTTATATATATATATATATATATATATATATATATATATATATATATATATATATATATATATATAAATATCAGTCTGCCGAATTTCCAGAAGGTAGAAGCATTTAAAATGATGAAACCATATAAATACTTTACAGTTTTCCATACACTATATGTGCGTAACACAGTACAGCATTAGTAATAATACTAGCATGAACTTGTACATCATTGTATTTCAATGTAATATTTCTAAATTACGTACTGTATTTATTTTTTTTTATTTTTTTGAAGCCTAATAGCTTGAACACAATACTTACTGTATTCTACCTTTAAAAATGTCTGCACACGACAAGCACCAGGGGCTAAAGACGATAAGACAGCTGTGTTTAAATATACAGCGTTTTTAAAATGTTCCGGCTGTTAGTATGGATTTTTTTTTTTTTGTCACTTTTTATAACTCACGCATTGTAGGCTGACAGCAGTGCTTCAGTAGAGAGCAAGAGGGTTTGAATTGATCCTCCAATTAAAACCAAGGATCAGACTAACGTCATCTGCCATTGCTAGTACTGTACTGTGTGTTGTTACAGGAGATAGGAGTTTATAACATGTCTCCTCTGAGGTAAAAAAAACTCTCTGGGCTCCTCCAATTAAAACCCGTGCTCAGATCATGTGGTCTGCTACTGCTAATACTGTGGTTAATGGCGGATAGGAGTTTATAACAGAGACTTGCCTCCTCTGAGGAGCCAGAACTGCTGTTCCTATAGGAATGTTGAATTCAGGGTTTTGCTGTTCAGCTGGGGGTAGAGATAGGGCAGAAGAAGAGAAGAGAGCGGTTAGTAGGACAGAGTGCCGGCTAGAAAGGACCGGACCTAGGCTAGAAGAGCAGGCAAGGCCCACTCTAGTAGCAGATCAGCGAAGCTGGACATGGAAGCTAGGATAGAAAGTGGTCACTGACTGAGGGCGGCGATGCCGACACGAGCCCAGGGCCGAAGGCCTAGCAACCGAAGACAGGATACAGAAAGTGGTCACTGACTGAGGGCGGCGATGACGACACGCTCAGGGCCGACGGACCTAGCAACCTAAAACATATGAGGGTTATAACTCGTGGAGCTGCCCCTCAGAGTATGATGGTCCTGGAAGACTGGGACACAAAAGGAGATAGAGAGGGAGAGGTACCCAGCATCTGAGACTTCTGTAAAGGGGTGCTAGTTAGACCCCCAGTTGGCCAAGAATTCACGCTGCCTGGGACCTGAGATAAGAACAAGGCATAGAGGTTAGTATGGAACTCAAGCATGAGTAGCCACGTCCCGAACTGAGACAGAGTATAGAACAGCCTTGAGTAAGGCAAGATAAGCGCAGGAGCTACGAAAGAACAGAGTGTGGCCGGGCATCCGCTCTGACTCACACGGTGAGAACACCCCTGAAGGTCAAGGGAGGCTGAAGCCTGCCCTGAGGTCAGGGAAGTGATGATAACTTGCCCCCTAAAAGGATGGACCCCCGGCACTTCACCAAATCACCCACACCGTGAGATAAACAAAAGAGCACATGCCAGCGCATAACATAAACAAAAAACTAGAAGGACAAATGGGACAAACAGGAGAATGGTTAGTAAATTTAGTAGGATATGACTGTGTGTATACCTGCTGCTCAGTGAAGAGGAAAAAACCCCTTGAAGCTAATTAGGGGAAAACCTCTAGTGGCTCCGTCACACGGTTAGAACCCACTTCAGGCATACTAGCATTTTTGGAATGGGCTGCAACTATGTCGAGGGAGATGAATGAACATAAGAATCCACTGCAGAACAGGACCAGTGCCCCATGGTCTTGATCAGGCTCTGATTGATGCTGGCCCTTGCAGCGGAGGTGGCTGCACCGATACGGAAGGAATGGGGTGAATAGCTGAGGAGGGAGGCCTGTCCTGGAGAGGAGGGTGGAGAGGTGGGTTTAGAACCAGAGACAAGTGACGATGGATCTGGAAGAATTGGTGAATAGAGGGTCCAGGATGGGGGGGGGGGCAGGGTTTCCTGCATGAGAGACACCTTGACATTGCTGAAAAAGGGCAGAGAGCAGACGTGGTCCTTGAAAGCTGAATGAATTGACCGCACTGGAGTTGGTCTGTCTTTGAAGTGCGCAGCCAAATAAGAAAGTAGGAGTTGGAAATAGAAGAGAGGTCACATAAACGAATACCCACCAAGGGCAAGCAAGAAGCTGAGGGAACTGTGAATTCGGAGCTTCTGAGAAAGCCAAAGAAGGCTGTGAGGCAGATGGTCTCCATGAGTAGATCCTCGTAGGGGGAGAAGCAGCCTTTCCAAAGAGTAGAGATGATTCTAGCATTTTTAAAAGGAGCAGCAACTATATCAGAGAAGGATGAATGAATGTAGGAATCCACTGCAGAGGAGGACCAGTTACCCCACATTCGTGATCAGGCTGGGGGGGGAAGGGGAGAGTCAAGGGGGGGAGGCCTACGAGGAGGCGACGGTGGAGAGGAGGGAGGTCTGCTCAGAGGAGAGGGTGGAGAAGAGGGAGCCATGCAAGGAGGCGAGGAGGGAAGCCTGCTCTGGAGGAGAGGGTAGAGTTGAGGAGGGAGGCCTACTCACGAGGTGAGGGTGGACAGGAGGGAGGTCTGCTCGAGATGAGGCGAGTGATGATAGGAGTGAGAGGAATCAATGAACAGGAGTGGGGGGGGGGGGGGGGGTTCCTGCTGTGGAGATACCTTGAAAAGGGAGATAGGGAACTTGATACTTGACGTGTGAGTGGACCGACCGCACTGAATTGATCCTTCCTGAGGTATGCAGCCAAGTGATGGAGTAAGCATGGAAGGTGGCCGAGAGGCAGCTGATCTCCATGGGTAAATCATTGTAGGGGGAGAAGTGGCTTTTCAGAAGATTGGAAATTAGCAAATGGAGAATATATTTTGATATAGACAGATGGGAAGGTGAGGCAGGGGGAAAGCTCTTAAGAATCCCACAGAGGGTCAGACGGAATGCTGAATATGGAGAGACTGGAGAGAGTTGGAGAGAATCCCTAGCACAGACCATGAGAGCCAGGTTTTGATTGAAGGGCTATGATTATTCGAATCTGGGCTCAGAGGAATGAAAACTCTGAGCAGGCTGTAGAATAGGAGCTTGAACAAGGTGGAGGGCTGCAGACATGTAATGCTGAGCAGATTGAAGGGGGTTACTGAGAGTAGGTTTCAGTTAAATAGCATCTGGAGAAGCTGAGGATTCTGGATGGGTTGTGGAATCAAATGGGACCAACTGACTGAACTTGGATACCGAAAGTAGAGGCAGAAGAAGAGCTGGAACTGAGGGCTGAGGTGGCAGCTGGACTGAACGAACATGAATCGGCTACTGGGGAAGCACGGCTCCTTTGCGCCCCATGTTCTACAAATGAGGGCAAAGATGAGATGCCGCCTTTCTATGTGTTAGTTAATACAGGATCGATCAGCGATTTTCTACTATCATGTCTGCTTGAAATGAAAAAGGTAAACTCACATTCAGAGATTTGGGTTTCATAACACCAGTTATTCTCTTAATAGTGAAAATCCTTAACTCATAATCAAGACAGATTTCCAGTCTCGTACCACGTCTCAAACCAAGTATTAATGCTGTAACATTTGGGAGGAATAGCATTGCTGAAGAAGTGCCCCGTATTTTGATTAGATGGAGATTAGCGTGAGCCTTGATTGGGGGAATACTGCCACGATCTACGTATTGGAGGAAGGCTGGAGCATTGTTAGCGCTGGAGAAGTGCAGCTGCAGACTTCAACAGTAAACTAGATCAACTTTGCAGCTGCAGTAGTGAGCAGATCTGAAGAGGCAGCAGAGATCTGCTGTAGTGAGGAACAATTAACAGTAGAGGGCGGGACCTGCTGAACAGAGCAGAGGTCTGAGGAAGAAAACAATGGAGTGCTGTCAGTAGTGTCCCAGCTGTGAGAACAGAGATTTGCTGAAGCAGAGATCTGGAAGAGACGGAGGACTACCATCGGTAGAGTGCGGTGGTCTGCTGCAGAGAGTAGGGATCTGCTGAATGCAGAGCCCCATCTCTGGCTCCATCTAAATCGGTCTTAACACCGAAATACCAATCTACTGACGACAGGAATGTCGATGTCTTGTTGAAGGAGCTTTAGAGATTTTAGTGGAGGACCAGTTTGTCTAATGAAGACATGGACGAGACGAGAAATGAAGCTACGGTTTGAATGGTGCTGTTGCTGGGATGGAGGCTGGAAAGAGCAGGAAAGACTAACCCTGTAGCTCCTGCAGCCGAATGGAGAAGTTGAATGATGAAATTGTGTTTCCCCCCGTGTGTGTATGTGTGTGTAATATATATATATATATTTCCTAGCATTTAAGATACTGTCATTTTCATATGAGAAAATGAGAGCGAGCCTCTTCCTGTCTCCAGAGTAGCAGAGGCCCCTGAGCTGCTGCACAGCATTCAGTCCAGTGAAGAGCAGCAGAGGCCCCTGAGCTGCTGCACAGCATTCAGTCCAGTGAAGAGCAGCAGAAGCCACTGAATTGCTGTGCAGCATTCAGTCCAGTGAAGGGCTTCAGTGGTTGAGTGAGAGGAAGTGCTGCAGGATGAACACGCAGCGCAGGGTGCACAGGAAGTGATGGCAGTACATTAAACTGACACTTATTATTTATTATTTAGAGGAGATGCTCATGTTAAGGTCTTCAATCCCTGTGAACGTGGCGGGACATCCCTGGACAAGAGATGTTGCAACTCTGAGGATTCAGAAAGCTGAACTCACACAGTTTTAGATGAGAATTGAATAGTTCTATGGGTTTTGCTAACAGCACTGCAGAAAAGTGTATTACATGCAGAACTTCATCTCATGAGTTAAAAGATCAAGTTAAAGCTTTGTAACCTGGGACCTTCAACTAGATAAACATTTCAGCTAAAGCTTTCACCATCACACACTATAACATAAGCACTGTGAAACATTTCAGCTAAAGCTTTCACCATCTCACACTATAACATAAGCACTGTGAAACATTTCAGCTAAAGCTTTCACCATCTCACACTATAACATAAGCACTGTGAAACATTTCAGCTAACGCTTTCACCATCACACACTATAACATAAGCACTGTGAAACATTTCAGCTAAAGCTTTCACCATCACACACTATAACATAAGCACTGTGAAACATTTCAGCTAAAGCTTTCACCATCACACACTATAACATAAGCACTGTGAAACATTTCAGCTAAAGCTTTCACCATCTCACACTATAACATAAGCACTGAAACATTTCAGCTAAAGCTTTCACCATCACACACTATAACACACACTGTCAAACTTTTCACCATCACAAACACTGTCAAAAACAGATCTTAAGACAGACTATAATGAAATCATTGCAATACTATATTAATGACATTCATCTACATCAACTAGACAAACCATCCCTCCTCACAGTGACACACTGTACCATAAACACTCACATTGCATCTGTCTGTGATACAAGGAGATGCACTATAAAGAAATCATTGCAATACTATATTAGTGACATACACCCCCAGGCATAGCTGCAAAATGAAGACCAGTCTGATCAGTGTGAGCTGCATCCAGTGAATGTGCCAGACACACATCTCTTCATATTCCTGTGCTTCTCTCAATACACTAAAGAACACACTCCCCAAATGACACCACAAATGCACTTCTCAAGATACAAATGTGAATATGAACCAGGTCAAATATCCATTAACAAAACTAATAGGGACCAGGGAGTGTTAAGAAAATGATCAGATAATCGAATTGAAACTTGTATTTGTTTATATGACTCTGTGCACAGGTGTAGAGGTGATACAATGCATAAACAGATGACAAACAACAAAGTTCACGGTCCAAACAATTTTTTATTTGCTTTTATAATCTGGGTTGTTTGACAGCCTGTGACAAAATGCCCGCCCCTGTGTATATTATCTATATGTTGCGTGTGATGTGTTAAATGTTGGTGTATAGGCATTGGTACACGGGATATAAATGGGTCTGTGTTTCACGTGTGTTTAGAAATGTATATGTGTATTTAGGCACGAGGATTGCACAGCACTTCACATGCAAGTAAAAAGTAATAATATGTGAGCACAGGGAATTGCACTTTATTAATTCACGTGCAGTTGTACCGCGACTCCAACTGAATGATTGATTATTAGTCGAGTCTTGGTATAGCTGCATAAAAGCAGCATGTTTTCACCCACTCGCAGTTGGGTGTTTGGTGAGTGGAGAACGGGATAGGAGACGGAGGTAATAGTGAATAATTGTGCGAATAATATTTAAAATATCTACTCACCGTGTTTTTTTGTTAGTCCATTGTTTGTTTTGTTTAAGTCTGTTTTGTTTGTCTGTTTATTTTGGCGAATGTGCCATGTCCTGTTTTTGTATTGTTACAGCCGTTTATTTTCTATTCTGTTTATTAAATGCTGAGGGAAAACATTCGCTCAGCTCCACCAAACTCCACCTCTCTCTTTGTTTATTTTCCTGCTTCTGGTCTGAACCCACCCACTCTGGCCGTCTTTGTGACACAGCCGTAAATAATAATCCTTGTCAATACACAGCAAGGTGTACTGCATGGTGAAACCACGGGGTTCAGAACTGAAATAATAAACACAGTATAATCACACACAAACACAAACACCATCACAAGTCCAGAGGGAGTGCTTTGGTGCAAGTGGTGAAATACAATTTATTACTGGACAGTAGAGCAGTGCTGTCCAGGTTAGTGCTGGACTTTAGCCACAGGTCAGCTGTCTAACAATGACAAAAAATGACAGTTAGAACAACAAACAAACGAAACACTCACAGTTAACCCTAACCCTTACACATCACCTACCGCAATAAGGTGATGACTTCTGGTATTGTGGCTCCGCCCCCTTCCTGGATGGCCGACTTCCGACTGACCCTGGAATGAACAGCAAACCATCCAGTAGGGGGGCACACTGTTCCTGTTATAACGTGCCCTTACAGGTCAGGAGGGAAATTGTTGACTTGGATTATAATATGTGAGCATAATATAATATGTGAGCATATGTAATTCGCTCTCTGTCAAAGACTCCCAATAAAATCTATGAAACCCCTTTATCTTTGAATATACAGTATATGTACAGTACTGAACTATACTTTAAACACCAGAGGTTGAGGGATTAACAGTGCATTTCAATGACGACAGGGCAGAAGAGCACAGCACACAACATGACACCTCAGAGTCAGAAAGTGTCCCTCAATCACAGGCTGTAGGGTCACCCATAGATCTGAAAAGACAGAAAGAGTTCAGATCAGCAGGGCTGAGAGACGGGGCAGGATTGAGGAGTCTGCAGGATCACCCATTGATCTGAAAAGACAGAAAGAGTTCAGATCAGCAGGGCTGAGAGACGGGGCAGGATTGAGGAGTCTGCAGGATCACCCATTGATCTGAAAAGACAGAAAGAGTTCAGATCAGCAGGGCTGATAGATGGGGCAGGATTGAGTCTGCATTTTAACACAAAAAACATGTTTGTAATGCTTTTTATATCACCATGTTATAATTTATGATTCTGAATTATGAGTTGTTGAACTTCCAAAAGGTTGGAGAACAAATATTGTAGGAAACTATTTTTCCCAAGTGGAGATACCCCTTGATTTATATTTAAGGCTCTTTGAAGGCCAAAGGACTGAACATAAGACATGAATATCAAATCCTGTAACAGGGTCTGTCACTTTGCAGGAGCTCATATGGAATCTTTCAAAAATACGACCCAAAATTGTTATACTGTAAAAATAAATGTTAGCTATCCCAACACGCGGATCTGGATACATGCAGGGAAAAAGACAATTCAGCTCTCAAGTGTGCGTGTGCATGTGTGGGGGTTCTCAATTTTTTGTAGTCCTACATGAACATCAAATCTTGTAACACGGCAGTCCTAGGTTTACTACTCAATCATTTGAAGCCTATGTAAACATGTCCATTTATCCAGATGCTATTTGAAAACAGCAATGTGAGCAGCAACAACTCATACTGACTGGAGATTCAGAGACAGCTTTACTCAAATCAGCAAGCCAATCATTACATTACAATACCCTCTCAGCCAATCCGAGTGCAAGATTATTCAACAGCATGTCTGAATATTATCTATAATGTAAATGACATACCTGACACAGTTAGGTTGACAACATTACTGCGCTCCTGTCCTGATGCAGACTCACACCAGTACAATCCACTGTGGGAATATAGAGCGGTACTGATTGAGCAGCTGTCCTCATATCTACTTCTGTATTTATCACTGCACCCTGCCTCTTCACATCCATCTCTGTACTGTCTAAACCTCCAGCCAGCAGAGCCCCCCTCCACCTCACAGCTCAGGGTGACTGTCTCTCCTGGGAATATCTGTGCCCAGGCAGGCTGCAGGGTCAGGACAGCCCTCTGAAACAGAAAACAGGATAGGATTAGGACACATTCCCTTACAATCAGATAGGAAACTGCAAGAGGAGAAAGATTCCAGTCCCCCATTGCAGGCTCTGCTTGTGATACAGTAGGAATAGTAGCAGTGTGACCCATTGCAGGCTCTGCTTGTGATACAGTAGGAATAGCAGCAGTGTGCCCCATTGCAGGCTCTGCTTGTGATACAGTAGGAATAGCAGCAGTGTGACCCATTGCAGGCTCTGCTTGTGATACAGTAGGAATAGCAGCAGGGTGATCCATTGCAGGCTCTGCTTGTGATACAGTAGGAATAGCAGCAGTGTGACCCATTGCAGGCTCTGCTTGTGATACAGTAGGAATAGCAGCAGTGTGACCCATTGCAGGCTCTGCTTGTGATACAGTAGGAATAGCAGCAGTGTGACCCATTGCAGGCTCTGCTTGTGATACAGTAGGAATAGCAGCAGTGTGACCCATTGCAGGCTCTGCTTGTGATACAGTAGGAATAGCAGCAGTGTGACCCATTGCAGGCTCTGCTTGTGATACAGTAGGAATAGCAGCAGTGTGACCCATTGCAGGCTCTGCTTGTGATACAGTAGGAATAAGAACATAAGAACATAAGAAAGTTTACAAACGAGAGGAGGCCATTCGGCCCATCTTGCTCGTTTGGTTGTTAGTAGCTTATTGATCCCAAAATCTCATCAAGCAGCTTCTTGAAGGATCCCAGGGTGTCAGCTTCAACAACATTACTGGGGAGTTGATTCCAGACCCTCACAATTCTCTGTGTAAAAAAGTGTCTCCTATTTTCTGTTCTGAATGCCCCTTTTTCTAAACTCCATTTGTGACCCCTGGTCCTTGTTTCTTTTTTCAGGCTGAAAAAGTCCCTTGGGTCGACACTGTCAATACCTTTTAGAATTTTGAATGCTTGAATTAGGTCGCCACGTAGTCTTCTTTGTTCAAGACTGAACAGATTCAATTCTTTTAGCCTGTCTGCATATGACATGCCTTTTAAGCCCGGAATAATTCTGGTCGCTCTTCTTTGCACTCTTTCTAGAGCAGCAATATCTTTTTTATAGCGAGGTGACCAGAACTGCACACAATATTCAAGATGAGGTCTTACTAGTGCATTGTACAGTTTTAACATTACTTCCCTTGATTTAAATTCAACACTTTTCACAATGTATCCGAGCATCTTGTTAGCCTTTTTTATAGCTTCCCCACATTGTCTAGATGAAGACATTTCTGAGTCAACAAAAACTCCTAGGTCTTTTTCATAGATTCCTTCTCCAATTTCAATATCTCCCATATGATATTTATAATGTACATTTTTATTTCCTGTGTGCAGTACCTTACACTTTTCTCTATTAAATGTCATTTGCCATGTGTCTGCCCAGTTCTGAATCTTGTCTCGATCATTTTGAATGACCTTTGCTGCTGCAACAGTGTTTGCCACTCCTACTTTTGTGTCGTCTGCAAATTTAACAAGTTTGCTTACTATACCAGAATCTAAATCATTAATGTAGATTAGGAATAGCAGAGGACCTAATACTGATCCCTGTGGTACACCGCTGGTTACCACACTCCATTCTGAGGTTTTTCCTCTAATCAGTACTTTCTGTTTTCTACATGTTAACCACTCCCTAATCCATGTACATGTGTTTCCTTGAATCCCAACTGCGTTCAGTTTGAGAATTAATCTTTTGTGCGGGACTTTGTCAAAAGCTTTCTGGAAATCTAAATAAACCATGTCATATGCTTTGCAATTATTCATTATCGATGTTGCATCCTCAAAAAAATCAAGCAGTTAGTTAGGCACGATCTCCCTTTCCTAAAACCATGTTGACTGTCTCCCAGTACCCTGTTACCATATAGGTAATTTTCCATTTTGGATCTTATTATAGTTTCCATAAGTTTGCATATAATAGAAGTCAGGCTTACTGGTCTGAAGTTACCTGGTTCAGTTTTGTTTCCCTTTTTGTGGATCGGTATTACGTTTGCAATTTTCCAGTCTGTCGGTACCACCCCTGTGTCAAGAGACTGCTGCATGATCTTGGTTAGCGGTTTGTAAATTACTTCTTTCATGACCCATTGCAGGCTCTGCTTGTGATACAGTAGGAATAGTAGCAGGGTGATCCATTGCAGGCTCTGCTTGTGATACAGTAGGAATAGCAGCAGTGTGACCCATTGCAGGCTCTGCTTGTGATACAGTAGGAATAGCAGCAGTGTGACCCATTGCAGGCTCTGCTTGTGATACAGTAGGAATAGCAGCAGTGTGACCCATTGCAGGCTCTGCTTGTGATACAGTAGGAATAGCAGCAGTGTCCCCCATTGCAGGCTCTGCTTGTGATACAGTAGGAATAGCAGCAGTGTGACCCATTGCAGGCTCTGCTTGTGATACAGTAGGAATAGCAGCAGTGTGACCCATTGCAGGCTCTGCTTGTGATACAGTAGGAATAGCAGCAGTGTGACCCATTGCAGGCTCTGCTTGTGATACAGTAGGAATAGCAGCAGGGTGACCCATTGCAGGCTCTGCTTGTGTGTTTTGAGTGAAATTAATTTATGAGGACTCTCTCTCAATATGATTATGGCCTTGAACACAAACATAGAAAGGAGAGAACTGTAGTATATCGGGCAGCAATTATTACAGTTTACAGTAGCATCCGTGTTAATAAGCCGATCATTAGTTTACAATATCCTCTCAGATAACATGTTTAAGATCAGTGGGAAGATTACTGTTCATAAAAGGCACCCTGATATTCGGTCTGGTTAGCAGTCAGCCTATGTAATTTTCTCATTCAAACGCTTTCTAGAAATACCACACATAGCCTGTAGGTGGAGGACAGTATGGCGCTGTAATGGCTAGTGTTTGCTGGAGTCTTTCATTTTTTATCTAACTAAGTTAAACTGTTATATTGGACAGAAGAAAAGGAAAGCTGATGGAAAAAATGTGATTTTTTAATTTTTTATATATGATCAGGAAGCAGGATGAGAATCTTTACCAGTCTCTTCATTTTGTGACTGCATTGATACTCATGTATAGAATAAAAAATATACTTTCTAATCTAGTCTATATTAAATATGTATGTGACAGGCAGCTCCTGAACTCATAGTCAAAGCACCTTCACACAGACTTACTAAATAATACAAACACAAGATTTGAGTCATCTCAGTAAGATCCCTGTGAATGATTGTAAAGGTGAGGGAAGAGTCCAAACAAAGCAAGACAATGTCACCTAATAATAATAATAATAATAATAATAATAATAATAATAATAATAATATAATAATAATAATCCTTCTGTGAGGCGAGAGTGTATTAAATGGAATGTCCAGACAGTAATTTATGTGTACAGAAATAAAATAATTTATTTTTATTTTCTATACACAACAAAAATAAATAAATAAATAACAAAAGAAAACAAAACGGCGTGAGGGAGGGAGTGCTGGGGTAAAATCCAAAACAGGTAGTGAAAAACTCGTCTTTATTCGTCTTCCCGGCGTATCCGGACATAAACAAAAAAAAGACAAAAGAAATGTTAGTCACCAGTTTTTCAAAAACCTCGCTACTCAATTATGATTTCTCCCTCTGCCCTAAACTCCAACTATTTCCCTTCGGACCAACCCCGAACACAGTAGGACGTATGTAAATTCCAGCCACTGGAGTCAAGTGAAGGATAAGGACACTTGACAGTTGGGGATTGGTGTTCCACTGACTACAGAGGCGGGACGTTACATACTAAAGGTATGCAACGTCCCGCCTCTGTAGTCAGTGGAACACCAATCCCCAACCGTCAAGTGTCCTTATCCTTCACTTGACTCCAGTGGCTGGAATTTACATACTCGTACTTCCGCCCCTCACCAAGGTGCCGCCCCTCATAAAGATAACTTTCGTCATGGTCCCGAGATCTTGGTAAGGGAAGTCCCGAGTTGGTTTGATGCCTTCTACTGTCGGGAGGCTGAATCACAGACCGAAACCTCTTTGACTCATCACACCTTCATTAACTGATACTGATTCAATATTCACACTGATTCCAGTGTTCACAGTGAAGAGAAGAAAGCAGACTTGAGTTATGGGTGCAATAAGTGTAACAGGGAGAAGGCTGGACACACACTGTCGACCACATCTTAACCCCTATGGAAAAAGAGCCAGTTTCCTCTGCATTTGTGGTTATAGAGCTTTTAACCTCCCCTCACCAGGGGTCAGAATCCATAATGCCAGGGAATCACACAACACTGCCCGTTACACTGACAGCATCACAGTATGGACAGGACCTTGCAATATTTATTGAACTCTGTGAAATATTTTAACAATGCTATAACATAAATAAGATAATTTACCATTTAAAATATACACACTATGTATGTAACTTGCTTTCAAACCATGCGATCAGTGCCTCAGTGCAATCTCTTCATTTGTTGACCACTGCAGTCTCTCTTCGGTAGCAATGGTTGTTTGGTTATTTTCTCGGTCAGCATCTAGAGATCACATGACGTAAATCTGGATCATCATTGGTTGTTTCACTGAAGTTGCCAGAAAGATTGCAACAAAATGAAAATGATCTAGTTTTGAGCAACCTGGAGGAAATTGCTTGACAAAGTCTCAGGTAACTAGTTGCTGCAACTGTTGCCTGAAACAGTTGCTTGAAAGTTACCTCGTGTTACATCTGCTTAAGTGTGAAATGATTCTGTTTTTTTGCCATAGAGGTGTGTGTCAAGTGAAACATGACTAAACTCAAAACATGAGCTATATTTTCATAAAAAACAATTCTAACCAAATGTAATCAACAAATACAGTAGGAACATTTTCTAACAGCATCAGAAATTGTAACATTTCAATTGAAATGACAAGCAGTGACACAGACCTGTGAAAAACAAGAGATTTAAAAATTAGCAGAGCACAGGACTGAAGCCACACTGCAGTGCTTCCTCCCTCCCACGCTAACATTCTTCACACAGCTGACCACCTCCACAGCTTGCTCTTACCCCATGGTGTTCAACATATATATATTTTTCCATTTCATGCCCCTCACCCGGTATTCCCACACTCAGGTATAACGACACAGCTGACATTTTAAGTATTGTTATTTATTTCTCATTGATACCAGAAACATACTTTGACACCCCTGATCTGCATTCCATGCCATTGACTGTGCCATACAGGTGTGGTCAGAGCAGGGGGCATGGTGAGTTGGGGGTAGTTGGAAGGGGCTTTCAGCAGGAGTATGAGTAAGGGGTGCACATGTGCAGGCTGCATCCACAGGCAGCGTTCTTGGCCGGCTCCATGCTTCCGATCAGAGTAGTGTTTTCAGCATTGTGGGTTTGTTTTACATTCCAAACTTCTGTAAATATGTTTATGTATAGTGTAAGGAGCATGGGTCAGAGCTACTCAGAACACTGCCTGACAGGCGCGTTTCTGTAAAATAAAGAGTAGAGTTTGATGCACAGAGATATTTTGTCTGTCTCCATGTTGACACTGATCCAGTTAGCAAGTTGCTACAATATATTTGTATTTAAGTTATATGTCGCATAACCTACACTATCCTGTGGTCCATTGTTTCATTTCTCCATTTAGTAGCTTATTTATATATTTGTGGGGGTGGGTATGCAGCTTCAGGGGTGCCAGTGCTACCGATGTGTGTTGAGCTTTGACTCTGCATTCCATGTGCAGATTACATGTGAGTGCAGACTCGTCTCGGGAATATTGATATGTACGGTACCTCTATGATAGCTGCTTGGCAGGGTATTGTTAACAGTCCATTCTTCATAGCTCATTCATAGCTCTTGTGCATTTCTGCTATGTTGGTATTGCATGTGCAGGTGGGTTTACGAAGCACAAGCACATTTGCGAATTGAGCAAAGAACTGCTATTTTCCAACTTCGCGCAACTGTTTTGTGCTGTGTTGGAAAATATCAATTTTTGTACCAAAAGCACTAACTTTTGTGAGACACAAATTTTGTGAGGGGATTGCACTGTCTGAGCCCGCATCTTTTACTCTGTATAAATGCTCATGGAGGCGAATGTTGGCAATCAATATTACAAAAACCAGCATCAAAAGGTATTTGAGTCAGATTTTACATTCAGCTTTCAGACAAATATAAACACAGGAGGCTTGCAATCACGGGGTAATTAAATGAAAAAAAATACTTTGATCATAGAAAATGGTCCTTTCTACTTATGGGAACAAGCCATTACTGCATTAAAGTTTGTATTTTACCACCTAGAAGTGCTTAGTGTTCTTTGAGCAGCCCCTCTCAAAAAATGTGCGTGGCTTGTGAAGCAAATATCAAATTCCAATATTTATTGCTTAAACTGAATTCTACACTACTTGGGGGGAGAGGAGGGTCAGTGATCATAACAAACTAATAAAGAAAGAGAGAAAGAAAGAAAGAAAGAAAGAAAGAAAGAAAGAAAGAAAGAAAGAAAGAAAGAAAGAAAGAAAGAAAGAAAGAAAGAAAGAAAGAAGGGCATTAGTTTGCTTTAACACTTTTTTCAACAGGAAGTGTCAGCATCAGTGATCTGCTGTAGCTACAGTTTAAGTCAAAGGGCCTCAGCAGAATAAGCATATATTATTGTGAGAGGACCTTCTGTACCATTATTTACAAGTTTTCAGTTTCCTATAATTGATCATAGGTGGCAATCAATTAGTAATCTAACAATCCTTCTGCACACAACCCTTCTGTATTCTCTAGCACTCTTCCATGTTTGGCCAGACTTTAACCATCTTGTACCATGCATGAACCATACTTTCATTTGATTTATCATACAATGAATTGCTTTTGCAAAGTGGCTGCTGATTAGAAACAGGTGCAGGGGTGATGCAGTGCAGAAATAACCACACGGAAGGAAACTGTAATCCGTTTTGGAAAAAGGAATCTTTATTTTGTAATCCTGGTCTGGCGACCAAATAATAAGTTCCAGTTCTGCACAGCGATGTGTAAAACCCAGAGAACATAAAACAGGGATTGAAGCCCAGAACAATAACCACACATTATCCTCCCCACAATACTTGCTACGGTCACCAGTCCAGGTGCGTGCAGCAGTGATAACAATTTACTTTCAGTGACTGTGGTGCAGTGTCGATCTGGTTTTTGTGCTGGCCCAAGGCGACAGCTCTGGATATGTATCAGCAGCTGGTGATCTACAAACACAGACAGTTACTAACAGACACCAACAAACAAACAAAACACTCACAAATATATTTCTACACAGCTTTCTCTGCGTCTCTCACGGTCCTTCCAGTCTCTATTACCAAAACCAATCGAAGGAAAAGATTTACGATTCTCTGTCCCCTTTATGCTATCAGGCCAACTCATCCAAAGACTTCCCCTTTTGCTACTTAGCACCCTCACAGGTCGGGAGGGAGATTTACAACCAAAACTCATTGTATTTCTGTCACAAGCACTCAGCAATAATACTTACATATCAGTAAGAGGAGTTCCCAAGCCTGCATTCTGTCTGGAGACACTTTCAGAGCTGAGCTCACAGTAGAAACACTCTCTTGTGTCATTGCAGTTCACAGGTTCCTCTCACTGTGCCTGTTTATTAAATGAACACAAACCTAACATCTCTAACATCTCCAATTCTGTCATGTGACAGAACATCTCCACATGATCTCATTTCAGGGAATATTTATTTTTACATTTAGCATGTAACAACTTCATTATATTTAAATTACAACTTCCATTAGCCAACTGGTTGCTGGAGAACAAAATATTTTACTCAAAACTGGCGAAACCCCTGTTCAAATGAGTGGATTGAAACACTTCTCTATATAAAGAGTACTGAGGAGGTGGAATGGGTTTCCTTTTCATTTTGAGTGGATTAAAACACTTCTCTACACAGAGAGTGCTGAGGGTATGGAATGGGTTTCCTTGTCATGCTGAGTGGAATGAAACACTTCTCTACACACAGAGTGCTGAGGGGATGGAATGGGTTTCCTTCTCATTTTGAGTGGATTGAAATACTTCTCTATACAGAGAGTGCTGAGGGTATGGAGTGGGTTTCCTTCTCATTTTGAGTGGATTAAAAAGAACATAAGAACATAAGAACATAAGAAAGTTTACAAACGAGAGGAGGCCATTCGGCCCATCTTGCTCGTTTGGTTGTTAGTAGCTTATTGATCCCAAAATCTCATCAAGCAGCTTCTTGAAGGATCCCAGGGTGTCAGCTTCAACAACATTACTGGGGAGTTGATTCCAGACCCTCACAATTCTCTGTGTAAAAAAGTGTCCTCCTATTTTCTGTTCTGAATGCCCCTTTTTCTAAACTCCATTTGTGACCCCTGGTCCTTGTTTCTTTTTTCAGGCTGAAAAAGTCCCTTGGGTCGACACTGTCAATACCTTTTAGAATTTTGAATGCTTGAATTAGGTCGCCACGTAGTCTTCTTTGTTCAAGACTGAACAGATTCAATTCTTTTAGCCTGTCTGCATATGACATGCCTTTTAAACCCGGAATAATTCTGGTTGCTCTTCTTTGCACTCTTTCTAGAGCAGCAATATCTTTTTTATAGCGAGGTGACCAGAACTGCACACAATATTCAAGATGAGGTCTTACTAGTGCATTGTACAGTTTTAACATTACTTCCCTTGATTTAAATTCAACACTTTTCACAATGTATCCGAGCATCTTGTTAACCTTTTTTATAGCTTCCCCACATTGTCTAGATGAAGACATTTCTGAGTCAACAAAAACTCCTAGGTCTTTTTCATAGATTCCTTCTCCAATTTCAATATCTCCCATATGATATTTATAATGTACATTTTTATTTCCTGCGTGCAGTACCTTACACTTTTCTCTATTAAATGTCATTTGCCATGTGTCTGCCCAGTTCTGAATCTTGTCTAGATCATTTTGAATGACCTTTGCTGCTGCAACAGTGTTTGCCACTCCTCCTACTTTTGTGTCGTCTGCAAATTTAACAAGTTTGCTTACTATACCAGAATCTAAATCATTAATGTAGATTAGGAATAGCAGAGGACCTAATACTGATCCCTGTGGTACACCGCTGGTTACCACACTCCATTCTGAGGTTTTTCCTCTAATCAGTACTTTCTGTTTTCTACATGTTAACCACTCCCTAATCCATGTACATGTGTTTCCTTGAATCCCAACTGCGTTCAGTTTGAGAATTAATCTTTTGTGCGGGACTGAAGAGATGTGTACTGTGACACACACCTGTATGGTGACGGAAAGATGAGTTCTGGTGATGAATCTTCCTCCCGACCTGTGAGGGCGCTAAAGAACGGGAGGAGAAGTATCTGGAAGGGCTGGCCTGACAGTTCGTTTCCGGGTCAGGGAAGTGGGTCAGCCTGGAGAGAAGCGCGACTCTGTTGTAAGACCGTATTGATTTGAAAGGTAAATGAGAGGCAGCTGGAAGTAATAAGGCAGCTGCAACTGTTTATCTCGATATCATGCGGGATTACATATAGGGGCCAGGGTAACGCTGATCTTCTCCTTCGTTTGGGTTAAACGAGTGGAGAGAGAGAAGGACTGAGAGAGGAGCTCTCAGAGTGGATTGTGTTCGTGTTTTGTATTGTTGTGTCTGTCCGTGTAACTGTCTGTTTTTGTATTCAGCACTAGACAGTTAACGCACATCTCTGGAGCTGTCGAAAGGAGAGCACTATCCGGAGCACCACTGCACTGAGCACCTGCACGTTTTCGATCACCCAGGACTGGTGACCGTACCGTTGTTTTTGTTCAGGACTGTGCCCTTGTTTTCATTATCCCCGTGCTTTACACATTGTTGTGTATTGCCGGGGATTTATTATTTTTGACGGTCGCCAGACCTGGAAAAGAGCAATAAAGCACTTATTCACTGAATCACTGTTGTCTGTTCATCACTCCTGCACCGCATCACCGCGACACCTGTTCCCCTTACCAACCACTTTGCCACACATACACACACACACACTCTCACAATGACACACACACTCACTGACACACACACTGACATACACACACAAACTCTCATACTGAAATAATAATAGGAGCATGCTATAGACCTCCAGATTCAGACGGTGAACACAATAATCTGTTATACAATGACATTAGAAATGCGTGTAGCAAAGGAGAAGCCATACTAATGGGGGATTTCAACTTCCCCTAAATAAAATGGGAAAACCCGGTGGGTAGCGCGAAGGATGAAATAGAAATGGTGGAAATGACAAATGACTGCTTCCTAACACAATTTGTCAAGGCACCGACTAGAGGGGAGGCATGCCTTGATTTAGTCTTTTCAAATAAGGAAGATAGAATAACTAAAACAGAGGTCAGAGAACCACTGGCAAACTCAGACCACAACATGGTCTCATTTGAAGTGTTTTTTAAAACCCCAAAAGTAATGACTAAAGCTAAGGTTTACAATTTCAGAAAAGCAAACTATGAAGGTATGAAACAGAGACTAACAGAGGTAGATTGGAGTAAAATAGAGAAAACACCCACAGAAGAAGGATGGTTGTTCTTCAAAAATGTAGAACTAGAGGCGAAAAACAATTACATCCCTAAAGTAGACAAATCTAAATGTAAAACTAAATTGCCAAAATGGTTTAATAGATTAATTAAAAAAAATATTCAGTGAAAAAAGGCACTTTACAGAGCATTAAAAAAGGACCAAAAAGAAAGTACACAGAAAGAGTACACAGAACTGCAAACGCAAGTCAAAAAGGAAGTTAGAAAGGCCAAGAGAGAAATACAAATGAACATTGCTAAGGGAGCTAAAACCAATTCCAAAATGTTTTTCCAATATTACAACAGCAAGAGAACATTCAAAGAGGAGATTAAATGTTTAAGAGATACAAATGGCAAAATCGTAGATGAAGAAAAAAAAATAGCAAATATATTAAATGATTACTTGTCACAAGTTTTTACAAAGGAAGATACTGACAACATATCCCACATGTCATCCAGTTCCTATCCAGTTTTAAATAACTTTAGCATAACTGAGGCAGAAGTGTTAAAGGGACTAAGAGCTCTTAAAATAAACAAATCCCTTGGGCTGGATGAGAAATGAAAGAAGTAATTTACAAACCGCTAACCAAAATCATGCAGCATTCTCTTGACACAGGGGTGGTACCGACAGACTGGAAAATTGTAAACGTAATACCGATCCACAAAAAGGGAAACAAAACTGAACCAGGTAACTACAGACCAGTAAGCCTGACTTCTATTATATGCAAACTTATGGAAACTATAATAAGATCCAAAATGGAAAATTACCTATACGGTAACAGGGTCCTGGGAGACAGTCAACATGGTTTTAGGAAAGGGAGATCGTGTCTAACTAACTTGCTTGATTTTTTTGAGGATGCAACATCGATAATGAATAATTGCAAAGCATATGACATGGTTTATTTAGATTTCCAGAAAGCTTTTGACAAAGTCCCGCACAAAAGATTCATTCTCAAACTGAACGCAGTTGGGATTCAAGGAAACACATGTACATGGATTAGGGAGTGGTTAACATGTAGAAAACAGAAAGTACTGATTAGAGGAAAAACCTCAGAATGGAGTGTGGTAACCAGCGGTGTACCACAGGGATCAGTATTAGGTCCTCTGCTATTCCTAATCTACATTAATGATTTAGATTCTGGTATAGTAAGCAAACTTGTTAAATTTGCAGACAACACAAAAGTAGGAGAGTGGCAAACACTGTTGCAGCAGCAAAGGTCATTCAAAATGATCTAGACAAGATTCAGAACTGGGCAGACACATGGCAAATAACATTTAATAGAGAAAAGTGTAAGGTACTGCACGCAGGAAATAAAAATGTACATTATAAATATCATATGGGAGATACTGAAATTGGAGAAGGAATCTATGAAAAAGACCTAGGAGTTTTTGTTGACTCAGAAATGTCTTCATCTAGACAATGTGGGGAAGCTATAAAAAAGGCTAACAAGATGCTCGGATACATTGTGAAAAGTGTTGAATTTAAATCAAGGGAAGTAATGTTAAAACTGTACAATGCACTAGTAAGACCTCATCTTGAATATTGTGTGCAGTTCTGGTCACCTCGCTATAAAAAAGATATTGCTGCTCTAGAAAGAGTGCAAAGAAGAGCGACCAGAATTATTCCGGGCTTAAAAGGCATGTCATATGCAGACAGGCTAAAAGAATTGAATCTGTTCAGTCTTGAACAAAGAAGACTACGTGGTGACCTAATTCAAGCATTCAAAATTCTAAAAGGTATTGACAGTGTCGACCCAAGGGACTTTTTCAGCCTGAAAAAAGAAACAAGGACCAGGGGTCACAAGTGGAGATTAGACAAAGGGGCATTCAGAACAGAAAATAGGAGGCACTTTTTTACACAGAGAATTGTGAGGGTCTGGAATCAACTCCCCAGTAATGTTGTTGAAGCTGACACCCTGGGATCCTTCAAGAAGCTGCTTGATGAGATTCTGGGATCAATAAGCTACTAACAACCAAACGAGCAAGATGGGCCGAATGGCCTCCTCTCATTTGTAAACTTTCTTATGTTCTTATGTTCTTATGAAACAGAAACACTGACATACACACACACACACTCTCACACTGACACACACACTAACATACACAGACACACACACACTCTCACTCTGACACACACACTGACATACACTCTCACACTGACACACACACACACACTCGCACAGTGACACACACACACACTGACACACACTGACATACACACAAACACTGTCACACTGACACACACACAGACACACACTCTGACACACACACACACACACACACACACACACACACACACTCACACTGACACACACACACTACACACTCTCACACTGACACTCAAACACTGACATACACACACACTCACACTGACGCACACACACTGACATACACACACACACACTCTCACACTGACACACCCACACTTGCACACTGACACACACTCTCACACTGACACACATACTGACATACACACACACACTGACATACACTGACATACATACACACTCTCACTCTGACACACACACTGACATAAACACACACACTCTCACACTGACACACACACACACACACACATGACACACACACACACACTGACACACACACACATGAACAGACTCTCACACTGACATACACACACACACTCTCACACTGACACACCCACACTTGCACACTGACACACACTCTCACACTGACACACACACACTGGCATACACACACGCACACACACATTCGCACACTGACACACACATACTGACATACACACACACACACTGACATACACACACACACACACTGACATACATACACACTCTCACTCTGACACACACACTGACATAAACACACACACACTCTCACACTGACACACACACACATTCTCACACTGACACACTCTCACACTGACATACACACACACACACACACACACATTTTTACAGTTCTTACAGAGTACAAAACTATAGTTAATAGTTTATAGTACCCACTTCTCCAAACAGAAAATAGCTAGTACAGCTATGGCCAATAGTTTAGCATCACTCTATAGAATTCACTCATTTTACTTCATAAAGTCGAACGAAACCTGCTGAATAATGTTTTTTTACAGTTTTTTTCAGTTGCTAAAATCACTTTTATGAAACCATTGGCGCAATTTTCAAAACTGTTAACACAAAACTCAAACTGAGTTTCATACAGAGAACCAGTAAATGTATAGAACATTCACAGTGTACCCAGTTTCACAGTACATTTACTGACAGCAGTAAAGAGTAACCACAGCATGCATATTGTGCTTTGTTTCCAGAATTGAGAAACAGGCATGCAGTGGTGGCCGCAGTCGATTACTCCCTGATCAACTGTGGGGTGGCTGTAGTCCGTGCAAAAAAAAAAGTATTTTGGCCTCACCGAAATCCAGCGTTGCATTGTTGAAGACAACAATGTTTTCAAAGGTGTGAACACCATCAGTCTAACTATAATTGCTCATACTCTACAAAGGCACTAAGTAACTATGAAACAAATTTACTTGATGCTTTTTGAAAGAAATAATCCCAGGATGAAGCAAATGTGAGAAGAGTAGGTTCATGTAGGACACTATATTCATGCCTCAGTATATTGCAATAGAAGTGCATACACAGGGACAGTGATGTTCTTCTGATACTGTTAGCATGTGAGTTTGGTACAGATACTGTAATACTGTGGTGTTACTGTGAGTTGATATGGATAAGTAAACACAACTGTGCATCTCTATTTTCAGAAGGAAATGGAGCTGGATGCAGACGTCAATCGGCACAAATACATTTTAGTTGATGAGGCTGGCTTCAACTTGGCCAAAACACGAAGACATGGCAGGAATATCATCGGCCAGCATGCGACTACTCAAGTCCCAGAGCAGCGTGACAGCAGCATCACCATGTGTGCTGCCATTTCAGATGATGACGTGGTGGCCCGGAGGCTGTTACTTGGTACAAACAATTCTACACATCTAGTGAATTTTCTAGATGAGCTGCACAATAACCTTGTAACAAAACTGTAACATATTGCATTACATACAGCTTTGGATACTTTACAAAAAACTGACGTAATTTAAAAAAGTGTGACATTTTAAAATCTTACATGAAATGCTGTACAACTATTGTAGCTTCCGGTAGACTTTTGCAATAGCATTTTGTCGTTTCTTTGATTACACGATGTTAAATAAAATACCGAAATATATATATATTTTTTTTTTATTATGTCTTAATCGGAAAATACTAGGTGATGCAAATCTTTTGTCCAGAACTGTAGGACATGATAATCAATCTGCTGGGAGATGTCACTGACATTCTTGTCTCTATAAGTAATGTTGTCGTAATGCTTGGTTTTTACAACACTTCATCACAGAGCAGAGTGGAGAGCTGTGCTCACACTTCATCACAGAGCAGAGTGGAGAGCTGTGCTCACACTGCATGACAGAGCAGAGTGGAGAGCCGTGCTCACACAGAGCAGAGTGGAGAGCTGTGCTCATTCACAGAGCAGAGTGGAGAGCTGTGCTCACACTTCATCACAGAGTGGAGAGCTGTGCTCACACTTCATCACAGAGCAGAGTGGAGAGCTGTGCTCACACTTCATCACAGAGCAGAGTGGAGAGCTGTGCTCACACTTCATCACAGAGCAGAGTGGAGAGCTGTGCTCACACTTCATCACAGAGCAGAGTGGAGAGCTGTGCTCACACTTCATCACAGAGTGGAGAGCTGTGCTCACACTTCATCACAGAGCAGAGTGGAGAGCTGTGCTCACACTTCATCACAGAGCAGAGTGGAGAGCTGTGCTCACACTTCATCACAGAGCAGAGTGGAGAGCTGTGCTCACACTTCATCACAGAGCAGAGTGGAGAGCTGTGCTCACACTTCATCACAGAGCAGAGTGGAGAGCTGTGCTCACACTTCATCACAGAGCAGAGTGGAGAGCTGTGCTCACACTTCATCACAGAGCAGAGTGGAGAGCTGTGCTCACACTTCATCACAGAGCAGAGTGGAGAGCTGTGCTCACACTTCATCACAGAGCAGAGTGGAGAGCTGTGCTCACACTTCATCACAGAGTGGAGAGCTGTGCTCACACTTCATCACAGAGAGCAGAGTGGAGTGGAGAGCTGTGCTCACACTTCATCACAGAGCAGAGTGGAGAGCTGTGCTCACACTTCATCACAGAGCAGAGTGGAGAGCTGTGCTCACACTTCATCACAGAGCAGAGTGGAGAGCCGTGCTCACACTTCATCACAGAGCAGAGTGGAGAGCTGTGCTCACACTTCATCACAGAGCAGAGTGGAGAGCTGTGCTCACACTTCATCACAGAGCAGAGTGGAGAGCTGTGCTCACACTTCATCACAGAGCAGAGTGGAGAGCTGCTCACACTTCATCACAGAGCAGAGTGGAGAGCTGTGCTCACACTTCATCACAGAGCAGAGTGGAGAGCTGTGCTCACACTTCATCACAGAGCAGAGTGGAGAGCTGTGCTCACACTTCATCACAGAGTGGAGAGCTGTGCTCACACTTCATCACAGAGCAGAGTGGAGAGCTGTGCTCACACTTCATCACAGAGCAGAGTGGAGAGCTGTGCTCACACTTCATCACAGAGCAGAGTGGAGAGCTGTGCTCACACTTCATCACAGAGCAGAGTGGAGAGCTGTGCTCACACTTCATCACAGAGCAGAGTGGAGAGCTGTGCTCACACTTCATCACAGAGCAGAGTGGAGAGCTGTGCTCACACTTCATCACAGAGCAGAGTGGAGAGCTGTGCTCACACTTCATCACAGAGCAGAGTGGAGAGCTGTGCTCACACTTCATCACAGAGCAGAGTGGAGAGCTGTGCTCACACTTCATCACAGAGCAGAGTGGAGAGCTGTGCTCACACTTCATCACAGAGCAGAGTGGAGAGCTGTGCTCACACTTCATCACAGAGCAGAGTGGAGAGCTGTGCTCACACTTCATCACAGAGCAGAGTGGAGAGCTGTGCTCACACTTCATCACAGAGCAGAGTGGAGAGCTGTGCTCACACTTCATCACAGAGCAGAGTGGAGAGCTGTGCTCACACTTCATCACAGAGCAGAGTGGAGAGCTGTGCTCACACTTCATCACAGAGCAGAGTGGAGAGCTGTGCTCACACTTCATCACAGAGCAGAGTGGAGAGCTGTGCTCACACTTCATCACAGAGCAGAGTGGAGAGCTGTGCTCACACTTCATCACAGAGCAGAGTGGAGAGCTGTGCTCACACTTCATCACAGAGCAGAGTGGAGAGCTGTGCTCACACTTCATCACAGAGCAGAGTGGAGAGCTGTGCTCACACTTCATCACAGAGCAGAGTGGAGAGCTGTGCTCACACTTCATCACAGAGCAGAGTGGAGAGCTGTGCTCACACTTCATCACAGAGCAGAGTGGAGAGCTGTGCTCACACTTCATCACAGAGCAGAGTGGAGAGCTGTGCTCACACTTCATCACAGAGCAGAGTGGAGAGCTGTGCTCACACTTCATCACAGAGCAGAGTGGAGAGCTGTGCTCACACTTCATCACAGAGCAGAGTGGAGAGCTGTGCTCACACTTCATCACAGAGCAGAGTGGAGAGCTGTGCTCACACTTCATCA
Source organism: Polyodon spathula (assembly GCF_017654505.1). Classification (NCBI taxonomy): domain Eukaryota; kingdom Metazoa; phylum Chordata; class Actinopteri; order Acipenseriformes; family Polyodontidae; genus Polyodon; species Polyodon spathula. The sequence continues at coordinate 1,106,870 of NC_054593.1, read as the reverse complement.
CAGAGCAGAGTGGAGAGCTGTGCTCACACTTCATCACAGAGCAGAGTGGAGAGCTGTGCTCACACTTCATCACAGAGCAGAGTGGAGAGCTGTGCTCACACTTCACTTCATCACAGAGCAGAGTGGAGAGCTGTGCTCACACTTCATCACAGAGCAGAGTGGAGAGCTGTGCTCACACTTCATCACAGAGCAGAGTGGAGAGCTGTGCTCACACTTCATCACAGAGCAGAGTGGAGAGCTGTGCTCACACTTCATCACAGAGCAGAGTGGAGAGCTGTGCTCACACTTCATCACAGAGCAGAGTGGAGAGCTGTGCTCACACTTCATCACAGAGCAGAGTGGAGAGCTGTGCTCACACTTCATCACAGAGCAGAGTGGAGAGCTGTGCTCACACTTCATCACAGAGCAGAGTGGAGAGCTGTGCTCACACTTCATCACAGAGCAGAGTGGAGAGCTGTGCTCACACTTCATCACAGAGCAGAGTGGAGAGCTGTGCTCACACTTCATCACAGAGCAGAGTGGAGAGCTGTGCTCACACTTCATCACAGAGCAGAGTGGAGAGCTGTGCTCACACTTCATCACAGAGCAGAGTGGAGAGCTGTGCTCACACTTCATCTCACACTTCATCACAGAGCAGAGTGGAGAGCTGTGCTCACACTTCATCACAGAGCAGAGTGGAGAGCTGTGCTCACACTTCATCACAGAGCAGAGTGGAGAGCTGTGCTCACACTTCATCACAGAGCAGAGTGGAGAGCTGTGCTCACACTTCATCACAGAGCAGAGTGGAGAGCTGTGCTCACACTTCATCACAGAGCAGAGTGGAGAGCTGTGCTCACACTTCATCACAGAGCAGAGTGGAGAGCTGTGCTCACACTTCATCACAGAGCAGAGTGGAGAGCTGTGCTCACACTTCATCACAGAGCAGAGTGGAGAGCTGTGCTCACACTTCATCACAGAGCAGAGTGGAGAGCTGTGCTCACACTTCATCACAGAGCAGAGTGGAGAGCTGTGCTCACACTTCATCACAGAGCAGAGTGGAGAGCTGTGCTCACACTTCATCACAGAGCAGAGTGGAGAGCTGTGCTCACACTTCATCACAGAGCAGAGTGGAGAGCTGTGCTCACACTTCATCACAGAGCAGAGTGGAGAGCTGTGCTCACACTTCATCACAGAGCAGAGTGGAGAGCTGTGCTCACACTTCATCACAGAGCAGAGTGGAGAGCTGTGCTCACACTTCATCACAGAGCAGAGTGGAGAGCTGTGCTCACACTTCATCACAGAGCAGAGTGGAGAGCTGTGCTCACACTTCATCACAGAGCAGAGTGGAGAGCTGTGCTCACACTTCATCACAGAGCAGAGTGGAGAGCTGTGCTCACACTTCATCACAGAGCAGAGTGGAGAGCTGTGCTCACACTTCATCACAGAGCAGAGTGGAGAGCTGTGCTCACACTTCATCACAGAGCAGAGTGGAGAGCTGTGCTCACACTTCATCACAGAGCAGAGTGGAGAGCTGTGCTCACACTTCATCACAGAGCAGAGTGGAGAGCTGTGCTCACACTTCATCACAGAGCAGAGTGGAGAGCTGTGCTCACACTTCATCACAGAGCAGAGTGGAGAGCTGTGCTCACACTTCATCACAGAGCAGAGTGGAGAGCTGTGCTCACACTTCATCACAGAGCAGAGTGGAGAGCTGTGCTCACACTTCATCACAGAGCAGAGTGGAGAGCTGTGCTCACACTTCATCACAGAGCAGAGTGGAGAGCTGTGCTCACACTTCATCACAGAGCAGAGTGGAGAGCTGTGCTCACACTTCATCACAGAGCAGAGTGGAGAGCTGTGCTCACACTTCATCACAGAGCAGAGTGGAGAGCTGTGCTCACACTTCATCACAGAGCAGAGAGTGGAGAGCTGTGCTCACACTTCATCACAGAGCAGAGTGGAGAGCTGTGCTCACACTTCATCACAGAGCAGAGTGGAGAGCTGTGCTCACACTTCATCACAGAGCAGAGTGGAGAGCTGTGCTCACACTTCATCACAGAGCAGAGTGGAGAGCTGTGCTCACACTTCATCACAGAGCTGAGCTCACACTTCATCACAGAGAGCTGTGCTCACACTTCATCACAGAGCAGAGTGGAGAGCTGTGCTCACACTTCATCACAGAGCAGAGTGGAGAGCTGTGCTCACACTTCATCACAGAGCAGAGTGGAGAGCTGTGCTCACACTTCATCACAGAGCAGAGTGGAGAGCTGTGCTCACACTTCATCACAGAGCAGAGTGGAGAGCTGTGCTCACACTTCATCACAGAGCAGAGTGGAGAGCTGTGCTCACACTTCATCACAGAGCAGAGTGGAGAGCTGTGCTCACACTTCATCACAGAGCAGAGTGGAGAGCTGTGCTCACACTTCATCACAGAGCAGAGTGGAGAGCTGTGCTCACACTTCATCACAGAGCAGAGTGGAGAGCTGTGCTCACACTTCATCACAGAGCAGAGTGGAGAGCTGTGCTCACACTTCATCACAGAGCAGAGTGGAGAGCACACTCACAGAGCAGAGTGGAGAGCTGTGCTCACACTTCATCACAGAGCAGAGTGGAGAGCTGTGCTCACACTTCATCACAGAGCAGAGTGGAGAGCTGTGCTCACACTTCATCACAGAGCAGAGTGGAGAGCTGTGCTCACACTTCATCACAGAGCAGAGTGGAGAGCTGTGCTCACACTTCATCACAGAGCAGAGTGGAGAGCTGTGCTCACACTTCATCACAGAGCAGAGTGGAGAGCTGTGCTCACACTTCATCACAGAGCAGAGTGGAGAGCTGTGCTCACACTTCATCACAGAGCAGAGTGGAGAGCTGTGCTCACACTTCATCACAGAGCAGAGTGGAGAGCTGTGCTCACACTTCATCACAGAGCAGAGTGGAGAGCTGTGCTCACACTTCATCACAGAGCAGAGTGGAGAGCTGTGCTCACACTTCATCACAGAGCAGAGTGGAGAGCTGTGCTCACACTTCATCACAGAGAGTGGAGAGCACACTTCATCACAGAGCAGAGTGGAGAGCTGTGCTCACACTTCATCACAGAGCAGAGTGGAGAGCTGTGCTCACACTTCATCACAGAGCAGAGTGGAGAGCTGTGCTCACACTTCATCACAGAGCAGAGTGGAGAGCTGTGCTCACACTTCATCACAGAGCAGAGTGGAGAGCTGTGCTCACACTTCATCACAGAGCAGAGTGGAGAGCTGTGCTCACACTTCATCACAGAGCAGAGTGGAGAGCTGTGCTCACACTTCATCACAGAGCAGAGTGGAGAGCTGTGCTCACACTTCATCACAGAGCAGAGTGGAGAGCTGTGCTCACACTTCATCACAGAGCAGAGTGGAGAGCTGTGCTCACACTTCATCACAGAGCAGAGTGGAGAGCTGTGCTCACACTTCATCACAGAGCAGAGTGGAGAGCTGTGCTCACACTTCATCACAGAGTGGAGAGCTGTGCTCACACTTCATCACAGAGCAGAGTGGAGAGCCGTGCTCACACTTCATCACAGAGCAGAGTGGAGAGCTGTGCTCACACTTCATCACAGAGCAGAGTGGAGAGCTGTGCTCACACTTCATCACAGAGCAGAGTGGAGAGCTGTGCTCACACTTCATCACAGAGCAGAGTGGAGAGCTGTGCTCACACTTCATCACAGAGCAGAGTGGAGAGCTGTGCTCACACTTCATCACAGAGCAGAGTGGAGAGCTGTGCTCACACTTCATCACAGAGCAGAGTGGAGAGCTGTGCTCACACTTCATCACAGAGCAGAGTGGAGAGCTGTGCTCACACTTCATCACAGAGCAGAGTGGAGAGCTGTGCTCACACTTCATCACAGAGCAGAGTGGAGAGCTGTGCTCACACTTCATCACAGAGCAGAGTGGAGAGCTGTGCTCACACTTCATCACAGAGCTCACACTTCATCACAGAGTGGAGAGCTGTGCTCACACTTCATCACAGAGCAGAGTGGAGAGCTGTGCTCACACTTCATCACAGAGCAGAGTGGAGAGCTGTGCTCACACTTCATCACAGAGCAGAGTGGAGAGCTGTGCTCACACTTCATCACAGAGCAGAGTGGAGAGCTGTGCTCACACTTCATCACAGAGCAGAGTGGAGAGCTGTGCTCACACTTCATCACAGAGCAGAGTGGAGAGCTGTGCTCACACTTCATCACAGAGCAGAGTGGAGAGCTGTGCTCACACTTCATCACAGAGCAGAGTGGAGAGCTGTGCTCACACTTCATCACAGAGCAGAGTGGAGAGCTGTGCTCACACTTCATCACAGAGCAGAGTGGAGAGCTGTGCTCACACTTCATCACAGAGCAGAGTGGAGAGCTGTGCTCACACTTCATCACAGAGCAGAGTGGAGAGCTGTGCTCACACTTCATCACAGAGCAGAGTGGAGAGCTGTGCTCACACTTCATCACAGAGCAGAGTGGAGAGCTGTGCTCACACTTCATCACAGAGCAGAGTGGAGAGCTGTGCTCACACTTCATCACAGAGAGCTGTGCTCACACTTCATCACAGAGCAGAGTGGAGAGCTGTGCTCACACTTCATCACAGAGCAGAGTGGAGAGCTGTGCTCACACTTCATCACAGAGCAGAGTGGAGAGCTGTGCTCACACTTCATCACAGAGCAGAGTGGAGGAGCTGTGCTCACACTTCATCACAGAGCAGAGTGGAGCTGTGCTCACACTTCATCACAGAGCAGAGTGGAGAGCTGTGCTCACATCACAGAGCAGAGTTCATCACACAGAGCAGAGTGGAGAGCTGTGCTCACACTTCATCACAGAGCAGAGTGGAGAGCTGTGCTCACACTTCATCACAGAGCAGAGTGGAGAGCTGTGCTCACACTTCATCACAGAGCAGAGTGGAGAGCTGTGCTCACACTTCATCACAGAGCAGAGTGGAGAGCTGTGCTCACACTTCATCACAGAGCAGAGTGGAGAGCTGTGCTCACACTTCATCACAGAGCAGAGAGCTGGAGAGCTGTGCTCACACTTCATCACAGAGCAGAGTGGAGAGCTGTGCTCAGAGAGTGGAGAGCTGTGCTCACACTTCATCACAGAGCAGAGTGGAGAGCTGTGCTCACACTTCATCACAGAGCAGAGTGGAGAGCTGTGCTCACACTTCATCACAGAGCAGAGTGGAGAGCTGTGCTCACACTTCATCACAGAGCAGAGTGGAGAGCTGTGCTCACACTTCATCACAGAGCAGAGTGGAGAGCTGTGCTCACACTTCATCACAGAGCAGAGTGGAGAGCTGTGCTCACACTTCATCACAGAGCAGAGTGGAGAGCTGTGCTCACACTTCATCACAGAGCAGAGTGGAGAGCTGTGCTCACACTTCATCACAGAGCAGAGTGGAGAGCTGTGCTCACACTTCATCACAGAGCAGAGTGGAGAGCTGTGCTCACACTTCATCACAGAGCAGAGTGGAGAGCTGTGCTCACACTTCATCACAGAGCAGAGTGGAGAGCTGTGCTCACACTTCATCACAGAGCAGAGTGGAGAGCTGTGCTCACACTTCATCACAGAGCAGAGTGGAGAGCTGTGCTCACACTTCATCACAGAGCAGAGTGGAGAGCTGTGCTCACACTTCATCACAGAGCAGAGTGGAGAGCTGTGCTCACACTTCATCACAGAGCAGAGTGGAGAGCTGTGCTCACACTTCATCACAGAGCAGAGTGGAGAGCTGTGCTCACACTTCATCACAGAGCAGAGTGGAGAGCTGTGCTCACACTTCATCACAGAGCAGAGTGGAGAGCTGTGCTCACACTTCATCACAGAGCAGAGTGGAGAGCTGTGCTCACACTTCATCACAGAGCAGAGTGGAGAGCTGTGCTCACACTTCATCACAGAGCAGAGTGGAGAGCTGTGCTCACACTTCATCACAGAGCAGAGTGGAGAGCTGTGCTCACACTTCATCACAGAGCAGAGTGGAGAGCTGTGCTCACACTTCATCACAGAGCAGAGTGGAGAGCTGTGCTCACACTTCATCACAGAGCAGAGTGGAGAGCTGTGCTCACACTTCATCACAGAGCAGAGTGGAGAGCTGTGCTCACACTTCATCACAGAGCAGAGTGGAGAGCTGTGCTCACACTTCATCACAGAGCAGAGTGGAGAGCTGTGCTCACACTTCATCACAGAGCAGAGTGGAGAGCTGTGCTCACACTTCATCACAGAGCAGAGTGGAGAGCTGTGCTCACACTTCATCACAGAGCAGAGTGGAGAGCTGTGCTCACACTTCATCACAGAGCAGAGTGGAGAGCTGTGCTCACACTTCATCACAGAGCAGAGTGGAGAGCTGTGCTCACACTTCATCACAGAGCAGAGTGGAGAGCTGTGCTCACACTTCATCACAGAGCAGAGTGGAGAGCTGTGCTCACACTTCATCACAGAGCAGAGTGGAGAGCTGTGCTCACACTTCATCACAGAGCAGAGTGGAGAGCTGTGCTCACACTTCATCACAGAGCAGAGTGGAGAGCTGTGCTCACACTTCATCACAGAGCAGAGTGGAGAGCTGTGCTCACACTTCATCACAGAGCAGAGTGGAGAGCTGTGCTCACACTTCATCACAGAGCAGAGTGGAGAGCTGTGCTCACACTTCATCACAGAGCAGAGTGGAGAGCTGTGCTCACACTTCATCACAGAGCAGAGTGGAGAGCAGAGTGGAGAGCTGTGCTCACACTTCATCACAGAGCAGAGTGGAGAGCTGTGCTCACACTTCATCACAGAGCAGAGTGGAGAGCTGTGCTCACACTTCATCACAGAGCAGAGTGGAGAGCTGTGCTCACACTTCATCACAGAGCAGAGTGGAGAGCTGTGCTCACACTTCATCACAGAGCAGAGTGGAGAGCTGTGCTCACACTTCATCACAGAGCAGAGTGGAGAGCTGTGCTCACACTTCATCACAGAGCAGAGTGGAGAGCTGTGCTCACACTTCATCACAGAGCAGAGTGGAGAGCTGTGCTCACACTTCATCACAGAGCAGAGTGGAGAGCTGTGCTCACACTTCATCACAGAGCAGAGTGGAGAGCTGTGCTCACACTTCATCACAGAGCAGAGTGGAGAGCTGTGCTCACACTTCATCACAGAGCAGAGTGGAGAGCTGTGCTCACACTTCATCACAGAGCAGAGCTGTGCTCACACTTCATCACAGAGCAGAGTGGAGAGTGGAGAGCTGTGCTCACACTTCATCACAGAGCAGAGTGGAGAGCTGTGCTCACACTTCATCACAGAGCAGAGTGGAGAGCTGTGCTCACACTTCATCACAGAGCAGAGTGGAGAGCTGTGCTCACACTTCATCACAGAGCAGAGTGGAGAGCTGTGCTCACACTTCATCACAGAGCAGAGTGGAGAGCTGTGCTCACACTTCATCACAGAGCAGAGTGGAGAGCTGTGCTCACACTTCATCACAGAGCAGAGTGGAGAGCTGTGCTCACACTTCATCACAGAGCAGAGTGGAGAGCTGTGCTCACACTTCATCACAGAGCAGAGTGGAGAGCTGTGCTCACACTTCATCACAGAGCAGAGTGGAGAGCTGTGCTCACACTTCATCACAGAGCAGAGTGGAGAGCTGTGCTCACACTTCATCACAGAGCAGAGTGGAGAGCTGTGCTCACACTTCATCACAGAGCAGAGTGGAGAGCTGTGCTCACACTTCATCACAGAGCAGAGTGGAGAGCTGTGCTCACACTTCATCACAGAGCAGAGTGGAGAGCTGTGCTCACACTTCATCACAGAGCAGAGTGGAGAGCTGTGCTCACACTTCATCACAGAGCAGAGTGGAGAGCTTGCTCACACTTCATCACAGAGCAGAGTGGAGAGCTGTGCTCACACTTCATCACAGAGCAGAGTGGAGAGCTGTGCTCACACTTCATCACAGAGCAGAGTGGAGAGCTGTGCTCACACTTCATCACAGAGCAGAGTGGAGAGCTGTGCTCACACTTCATTCACAGAGCAGAGTGGAGAGCTGTGCTCACACTTCATCACAGAGCAGAGTGGAGAGCTGCTGCTCACACTTCATCACAGAGCAGAGTGGAGAGCTGTGCTCACACTTCATCACAGAGCAGAGTGGAGAGCTGTGCTCACACTTCATCACAGAGCAGAGTGGAGAGCTGTGCTCACACTTCATCACAGAGCAGAGTGGAGAGCTGTGCTCACACTTCATCACAGAGCAGAGTGGAGAGCTGTGCTCACACTTCATCACAGAGCAGAGTGGAGAGCTGTGCTCACACTTCATCACAGAGCAGAGTGGAGAGCTGTGCTCACACTTCATCACAGAGCAGAGTGGAGAGCTGTGCTCACACTTCATCACAGAGCAGAGTGGAGAGCTGTGCTCACACTTCATCACAGAGCAGAGTGGAGAGCTGTGCTCACACTTCATCACAGAGCAGAGTGGAGAGCTGTGCTCACACTTCATCACAGAGCAGAGTGGAGAGCTGTGCTCACACTTCATCACAGAGCAGAGTGGAGAGCTGTGCTCACACTTCATCACAGAGCAGAGTGGAGAGCTGTGCTCACACTTCATCACAGAGCAGAGTGGAGAGCTGTGCTCACACTTCATCACAGAGCAGAGTGGAGAGCTGTGCTCACACTTCATCACAGAGCAGAGTGGAGAGCTGTGCTCACACTTCATCACAGAGCAGAGTGGAGAGCCGTGCTCACACTTCATCACAGAGCAGAGTGGAGAGCTGTGCTCACACTTCATCACAGAGCAGAGTGGAGAGCTGTGCTCACACTTCATCAGAGCAGAGTGGAGAGCTCAGAGTGGAGAGCCGTGCTCACACTTCATCACAGAGCAGAGTGGAGAGCTGTGCTCACACTTCATCACAGAGCAGAGTGGAGAGCTGTGCTCACACTTCATCACAGAGCAGAGTGGAGAGCTGTGCTCACACTCATCATCACAGAGCAGAGTGGAGAGCTGTGCTCACACTTCATCACAGAGCAGAGTGGAGAGCTGTGCTCACACTTCATCACAGAGCAGAGTGGAGAGCTGTGCTCACACTTCATCACAGAGCAGAGTGGAGAGCTGTGCTCACACTTCATCACAGAGCAGAGTGGAGAGCTGTGCTCACACTTCATCACAGAGCAGAGTGGAGAGCTGTGCTCACACTTCATCACAGAGCAGAGTGGAGAGCTGTGCTCACACTTCATCACAGAGCAGAGTGGAGAGCTGTGCTCACACTTCATCACAGAGCAGAGTGGAGAGCTGTGCTCACACTTCATCACAGAGCAGAGTGGAGAGCTGTGCTCACACTTCATCACAGAGCAGAGTGGAGAGCTGTGCTCACACTTCATCACAGAGCAGAGTGGAGAGCTGTGCTCACACTTCATCACAGAGCAGAGTGGAGAGCTGTGCTCACACTTCATCACAGAGCAGAGTGGAGAGCTGTGCTCACACTTCATCACAGAGCAGAGTGGAGAGCTGTGCTCACACTTCATCACAGAGCAGAGTGGAGAGCTGTGCTCACACTTCATCACAGAGCAGAGTGGAGAGCTGTGCTCACACTTCATCACAGAGCAGAGTGGAGAGCTGTGCTCACACTTCATCACAGAGCAGAGTGGAGAGCTGTGCTCACACTTCATCACAGAGCAGAGTGGAGAGCTGTGCTCACACTTCATCACAGAGCAGAGTGGAGAGCTGTGCTCACACTTCATCACAGAGCAGAGTGGAGAGCTGTGCTCACACTTCATCACAGAGCAGAGTGGAGAGCTGTGCTCACACTTCATCACAGAGCAGAGTGGAGAGCTGTGCTCACACTTCATCACAGAGCAGAGTGGAGAGCTGTGCTCACACTTCATCACAGAGCAGAGTGGAGAGCTGTGCTCACACTTCATCACAGAGCAGAGTGGAGAGCTGTGCTCACACTTCATCACAGAGCAGAGTGGAGAGCTGTGCTCACACTTCATCACAGAGCAGAGTGGAGAGCTGTGCTCACACTTCATCACAGAGCAGAGTGGAGAGCTGTGCTCACACTTCATCACAGAGCAGAGTGGAGAGCTGTGCTCACACTTCATCACAGAGCAGAGTGGAGAGCTGTGCTCACACTTCATCACAGAGCAGAGTGGAGAGCTGTGCTCACACTTCATCACAGAGCAGAGTGGAGAGCTGTGCTCACACAGAGCAGAGTTCATCACAGAGCAGAGTGGAGAGCTGTGCTCACACTTCATCACAGAGCAGAGTGGAGAGCTGTGCTCACACTTCATCACAGAGCAGAGTGGAGAGCTGTGCTCACACTTCATCACAGAGCAGAGTGGAGAGCTGTGCTCACACTTCATCACAGAGCAGAGTGGAGAGCTGTGCTCACACTTCATCACAGAGCAGAGTCACACTTCATCACAGAGCAGAGTGGAGAGCTGTGCTCACACTTCATCACAGAGCAGAGTGGAGAGCTGTGCTCACACTTCATCACAGAGCAGAGTGGAGAGCTGTGCTCACACTTCATCACAGAGCAGAGTGGAGAGCTGTGCTCACACTTCATCACAGAGCAGAGTGGAGAGCTGTGCTCACACTTCATCACAGAGCAGAGTGGAGAGCTGTGCTCACACTTCATCACAGAGCAGAGTGGAGAGCTGTGCTCACACTTCATCACAGAGCAGAGTGGAGAGCTGTGCTCACACTTCATCACAGAGCAGAGTGGAGAGCTGTGCTCACACTTCATCACAGAGCAGAGTGGAGAGCTGTGCTCACACTTCATCACAGAGCAGAGTGGAGAGCTGTGCTCACACTTCATCACAGAGCAGAGTGGAGAGCTGTGCTCACACTTCATCACAGAGCAGAGTGGAGAGCTGTGCTCACACTTCATCACAGAGCAGAGTGGAGAGCTGTGCTCACACTTCATCACAGAGCAGAGTGGAGAGCTGTGCTCACACTTCATCACAGAGCAGAGTGGAGAGCTGTGCTCACACTTCATCACAGAGCAGAGTGGAGAGCTGTGCTCACACTTCATCACAGAGCAGAGTGGAGAGCTGTGCTCACACTTCATCACAGAGCAGACACTTCATCACAGAGCAGAGTGGAGAGCTGTGCTCACACTTCATCACAGAGCAGAGTGGAGAGCTGTGCTCACACTTCATCACAGAGCAGAGTGGAGAGCTGTGCTCACACTTCATCACAGAGCAGAGTGGAGAGCCGTGCTCACACTTCATCACAGAGCAGAGTGGAGAGCTGTGCTCACACTTCATCACAGAGCAGAGTGGAGAGCTGTGCTCACACTTCATCACAGAGCAGAGTGGAGAGCTGTGCTCACACTTCATCACAGAGCAGAGTGGACACTTCATCACAGAGCAGAGTGGAGAGCTGTGCTCACACTTCATCACAGAGCAGAGTGGAGAGCCGTGCTCACACTTCATCACAGAGCAGAGTGGAGAGCCGTGCTCACACTTCATCACAGAGCAGAGTGGAGAGCCGTGCTCACACTTCATCACAGAGCAGAGAGCTGTGCTCAGAGCTGTGCTCACACTTCATCACAGAAATCACAGAGCAGAGTGGAGAGCTGTGCTCATCACTTCATCATCAGAGCAGAGTGGAGAGCCGTGCTCACACTTCATCACAGAGCAGAGTGGAGAGCTGTGCTCACACTTCATCACAGAGCAGAGTGGAGAGCTGTGCTCACACTTCATCACAGAGCAGAGTGGAGAGCTGTGCTCACACTTCATCACAGAGCAGAGTGGAGAGCTGTGCTCACACTTCATCACAGAGCAGAGTGGAGAACTGTGCTCACACTTCATCACAGAGCAGAGTGGAGAGCTGTGCTCACACTTCATCACAGAGCAGAGTGGAGAGCTGTGCTCACACTTCATCACAGAGCAGAGTGGAGAGCTGTGCTCACACTTCATCACAGAGCAGAGTGGAGAGCTGTGCTCACACTTCATCACAGAGCAGAGTGGAGAGCTGTGCTCACACTTCATCACAGAGCAGAGTGGAGAGCTGTGCTCACACTTCATCACAGAGCAGAGTGGAGAGCCGTGCTCACACTTCATCACAGAGCAGAGTGGAGAGCCTGTGCTCACACTTCATCACAGAGCAGAGTGGAGAGCTGTGCTCACACTTCATCACAGAGCTCACAATTCATCACAGAGCAGAGTGGAGAGCTGTGCTCACACTTCATCACAGAGAGTGGAGAGCTGTGAGAGCACACAGAGCAGAGTGGAGAGCCGTGCTCACAATTCATCACAGAGCAGAGTGGAGAGCTGTGCTCACACTTCATCACAGAGCAGAGTGGAGAGCTGTGCTCACACTTCATCACAGAGCAGAGTGGAGAGCTGTGCTCACACTTCATCACAGAGCAGAGTGGAGAGCCGTGCTCACACTTCATCACAGAGCAGAGTGGAGAGCTGTGCTCACACTTCATCACAGAGCAGAGTGGAGAGCTGTGTGCTCACACTTCATCACAGAGCAGAGTGGAGAGCTGTGCTCACAATTCATCACAGAGCAGAGTGGAGAGCTGTGCTCACACTTCATCACAGAGCAGAGTGGAGAGCTGTGCTCACACTTCATCACAGAGCAGAGTGGAGAGCTGTGCTCACAATTCATCACAGAGCAGAGTGGAGAGCTGTGCTCACAATTCATCACAGAGCAGAGTGGAGAGCTGTGCTCAGAGTGGAGAGCCGTGCTCACACTTCATCAGAGCAGAGAGGAGAGCTTTGCTCACACTTCATCACAGAGCAGAGTGGAGAGCTGTGCTCACACTTCATCACAGAGCAGAGTGGAGAGCCGTGCTCACACTTCATCACAGAGCAGAGTGGAGAGCCGTGCTCACACTTCATCACAGAGCAGAGTGGAGAGCCGTGCTCACACTTCATCACAGAGCAGAGTGGAGAGCTGTGCTCACACTTCATCACAGAGCAGAGTGGAGAGCTGTGCTCACACTTCATCACAGAGCAGAGTGGAGAGCCGTGCTCACACTTCATCACAGAGCAGAGTGGAGAGCCGTGCTCACACTTCATCACAGAGCAGAGTGGAGAGCTGTGCTCACACTTCATCACAGAGCTGTGCTCACACTTCATCACAGAGTGGAGAGCTGTGCTCACACTTCATCACAGAGCAGAGTGGAGAGCTGTGCTCACACTTCATCACAGAGCAGAGTGGAGAGCCGTGCTCACACTTCATCACAGAGCAGAGTGGAGAGCTGTGCTCACACTTCATCACAGAGCAGAGTGGAGAGCTGTGCTCACACTTCATCACAGAGCAGAGTGGAGAGCTGTGCTCACACTTCATCACAGAGCAGAGTGGAGAGCTGTGCTCACACTTCATCACAGAGCAGAGTGGAGAGCTGTGCTCACACTTCATCACAGAGCAGAGTGGAGAGCTGTGCTCACACTTCATCACAGAGCAGAGTGGAGAGCCGTGCTCACACTTCATCACAGAGCAGAGTGGAGAGCTGTGCTCACACTTCATCACAGAGCAGAGTGGAGAGCCGTGCTCACACTTCATCACAGAGCAGAGTGGAGAGCTGTGCTCACACTTCATCACAGAGCAGAGTGGAGAGCTGTGCTCACACTTCATCACAGAGCAGAGTGGAGAGCTGTGCTCACACTTCATCACAGAGCAGAGTGGAGAGCCGTGCTCAGAGCTGTGGAGAGCTGTGCTCACACTTCATCACAGAGCAGAGTGGAGAGCTGTGCTCACTTCATCACAGAGCAGAGTGGAGAGCTGTGCTCACACTTCATCACAGAGCAGAGTGGAGAGCTGTGCTCACACTTCATCACAGAGCAGAGTGGAGAGCTGTGCTCACACTTCATCACAGAGCAGAGTGGAGAGCTGTGCTCACACTTCATCACAGAGCAGAGTGGAGAGCTGTGCTCACACTTCATCACAGAGCAGAGTGGAGAGCTGTGCTCACACTTCATCACAGAGCAGAGTGGAGAGCCGTGCTCACACTTCATCACAGAGCAGAGTGGAGAGCCGTGCTCACACTTCATCACAGAGCAGAGTGGAGAGCTGTGCTCACACTTCATCACAGAGCAGAGTGGAGAGCTGTGCTCACACTTCATCACAGAGCAGAGTGGAGAGCTGTGCTCACACTTCATCACAGAGCAGAGTGGAGAGCCGTGCTCACACTTCATCACAGAGCAGAGTGGAGAGCTGTGCTCACACTTCATCACAGAGCAGAGTGGAGAGCTGTGCTCACACTTCATCACAGAGCAGAGTGGAGAGCTGTGCTCACACTTCATCACAGAGCAGAGTGGAGAGCTGTGCTCACACTTCATCACAGAGCAGAGTGGAGAGCTGTGCTCACACTTCATCACAGAGCAGAGTGGAGAGCTGTGCTCACACTTCATCACAGAGCAGAGTGGAGAGCTGTGCTCACACTTCATCACAGAGCAGAGTGGAGAGCTGTGCTCACACTTCATCACAGAGCAGAGTGGAGAGCTGTGCTCACACTTCATCACAGAGCAGAGTGGAGAGCTGTGCTCACACTTCATCACAGAGCAGAGTGGAGAGCTGTGCTCACACTTCATCACAGAGCAGAGTGGAGAGCTGTGCTCACACTTCATCACAGAGCAGAGTGGAGAGCTGTGCTCACACTTCATCACAGAGCAGAGTGGAGAGCTGTGCTCACACTTCATCACAGAGCAGAGTGGAGAGCTGTGCTCACACTTCATCACAGAGCAGAGTGGAGAGCTGTGCTCACACTTCATCACAGAGCAGAGTGGAGAGCTGTGCTCACACTTCATCACAGAGCAGAGTGGAGAGCCGTGCTCACACTTCATCACAGAGCAGAGTGGAGAGCTGTGCTCACACTTCATCACAGAGCAGAGTGGAGAGCTGTGCTCACACTTCATCACAGAGCAGAGTGGAGAGCTGTGCTCACACTTCATCACAGAGCAGAGTGGAGAGCTGTGCTCACACTTCATCACAGAGCAGAGTGGAGAGCTGTGCTCACACTTCATCACAGAGCAGAGTGGAGAGCTGTGCTCACACTTCATCACAGAGCAGAGTGGAGAGCCGTGCTCACACTTCATCACAGAGCAGAGTGGAGAGCTGTGCTCACACTTCATCACAGAGCAGAGTGGAGAGCTGTGCTCACACTTCATCACAGAGCAGAGTGGAGAGCTGTGCTCACACTTCATCACAGAGCAGAGTGGAGAGCTGTGCTCACACTTCATCACAGAGCAGAGTGGAGAGCTGTGCTCACACTTCATCACAGAGCAGAGTGGAGAGCTGTGCTCACACTTCATCACAGAGCAGAGTGGAGAGCTGTGCTCACACTTCATCACAGAGCAGAGTGGAGAGCTGTGCTCACACTTCATCACAGAGCAGAGTGGAGAGCCGTGCTCACACTTCATCACAGAGCAGAGTGGAGAGCTGTGCTCACACTTCATCACAGAGCAGAGTGGAGAGCTGTGCTCACACTTCATCACAGAGCAGAGTGGAGAGCCGTGCTCACACTTCATCACAGAGCAGAGTGGAGAGCTGTGCTCACACTTCATCACAGAGCAGAGTGGAGAGCTGTGCTCACACTTCATCACAGAGCAGAGTGGAGAGCTGTGCTCACACTTCATCACAGAGCAGAGTGGAGAGCTGTGCTCACACTTCATCACAGAGCAGAGTGGAGAGCTGTGCTCACACTTCATCACAGAGCAGAGTGGAGAGCTGTGCTCACACTTCATCACAGAGCAGAGTGGAGAGCCGTGCTCACACTTCATCACAGAGCAGAGTGGAGAGCTGTGCTCACACTGGAGAGCTGTGCTCACAATCATCACAGAGCAGAGTGGAGAGCTGTGCTCACACTTCATCACAGAGCAGAGTGGAGAGCTGTGCTCACACTTCATCACAGAGCAGAGTGGAGAGCCGTGCTCACACTTCATCACAGAGCAGAGTGGAGAGCTGTGCTCACACTTCATCACAGAGCAGAGTGGAGAGCTGTGCTCACACTTCATCACAGAGCAGAGTGGAGAGCTGTGCTCACACTTCATCACAGAGCAGAGTGGAGAGCTGTGCTCACACTTCATCACAGAGCAGAGTGGAGAGCTGTGCTCACACTTCATCACAGAGCAGAGTGGAGAGCTGTGCTCACACTTCATCACAGAGCAGAGTGGAGAGCTGTGCTCACACTTCATCACAGTGCTCACACTTCATCACAGAGCAGAGTGGAGAGCTGTGCTCACACTTCATCACAGAGCAGAGTGGAGAGCTGTGCTCACACTTCATCACAGAGCAGAGTGGAGAGCACACTTCATCACAGAGCAGAGTGGAGAGCCGTGCTCACACTTCATCACAGAGCAGAGTGGAGAGCCGTGCTCACACTTCATCACAGAGCAGAGTGGAGAGCTGTGCTCACACTTCATCACAGAGCAGAGTGGAGAGCTGTGCTCACACTTCATCACAGAGCAGAGTGGAGAGCTGTGCTCACACTTCATCACAGAGCAGAGTGGAGAGCCGTGCTCACACTTCATCACAGAGCAGAGTGGAGAGCTGTGCTCACACTTCATCACAGAGCAGAGTGGAGAGCTGTGCTCACACTTCATCACAGAGCAGAGTGGAGAGCTGTGCTCACACTTCATCACAGAGCAGAGTGGAGAGCTGTGCTCACACTTCATCACAGAGCAGAGTGGAGAGCTGTGCTCACACTTCATCACAGAGCAGAGTGGAGAGCCGTGCTCACACTTCATCACAGAGCAGAGTGGAGAGCCGTGCTCACACTTCATCACAGAGCAGAGTGGAGAGCTGTGCTCACACTTCATCACAGAGCAGAGTGGAGAGCCGTGCTCACACTTCATCACAGAGCAGAGTGGAGAGCTGTGCTCACACTTCATCACAGAGCAGAGTGGAGAGCTGTGCTCACACTTCATCACAGAGCAGAGTGGAGAGCTGTGCTCACACTTCATCACAGAGCAGAGTGGAGAGCTGTGCTCACACTTCATCACAGAGCAGAGTGGAGAGCTGTGCTCACACTTCATCACAGAGCAGAGTGGAGAGCTGTGCTCACACTTCATCACAGAGCAGAGTGGAGAGCTGTGCTCACACTTCATCACAGAGCAGAGTGGAGAGCTGTGCTCACACTTCATCACAGAGCAGAGTGGAGAGCTGTGCTCACACTTCATCACAGAGCAGAGTGGAGAGCTGTGCTCACACTTCATCACAGAGCAGAGTGGAGAGCTGTGCTCACACTTCATCACAGAGCAGAGTGGAGAGCTGTGCTCACACTTCATCACAGAGCAGAGTGGAGAGCCGTGCTCACACTTCATCACAGAGCAGAGTGGAGAGCCGTGTTCATCACAGAGCTCACACTTCATCACAGAGCAGAGTGGAGAGCTGTGCTCACACTTCATCACAGAGCAGAGTGGAGAGCTGTGCTCACACTTCATCACAGAGCAGAGTGGAGAGCTGTGCTCACACTTCATCACAGAGCAGAGTGGAGAGCTGTGCTCACACTTCATCACAGAGCAGAGTGGAGAGCTGTGCTCACACTTCATCACAGAGCAGAGTGGAGAGCTGTGCTCACACTTCATCACAGAGCAGAGTGGAGAGCTGTGCTCACACTTCATCACAGAGCAGAGTGGAGAGCTGTGCTCACACTTCATCACAGAGCAGAGTGGAGAGCTGTGCTCACACTTCATCACAGAGCAGAGTGGAGAGCTGTGCTCACACTTCATCACAGAGCAGAGTGGAGAGCTGTGCTCACACTTCATCACAGAGCAGAGTGGAGAGCTGTGCTCACACTTCATCACAGAGCAGAGTGGAGAGCTGTGCTCACACTTCATCACAGAGCAGAGTGGAGAGCTGTGCTCACACTTCATCACAGAGCAGAGTGGAGAGCTGTGCTCACACTTCATCACAGAGCAGAGTGGAGAGCTGTGCTCACACTTCATCACAGAGCAGAGTGGAGAGCCGTGCTCACACTTCATCACAGAGCAGAGTGGAGAGCTGTGCTCACACTTCATCACAGAGCAGAGTGGAGAGCTGTGCTCACACTTCATCACAGAGCAGAGTGGAGAGCACACTTCATCACAGAGCAGAGTGGAGAGCTGTGCTCACACTTCATCACAGAGCAGAGTGGAGAGCTGTGCTCACACTTCATCACAGAGCAGAGTGGAGAGCTCTCACACTTCATCACAGAGCAGAGTGGAGAGCTGTGCTCACACTTCATCACAGAGCAGAGTGGAGAGCTGTGCTCACACTTCATCACAGAGCAGAATGGAGAGCTGTGCTCACACTTCATCACAGAGCAGAGTGGAGAGCTGTGCTCACACTTCATCACAGAGCAGAGTGGAGAGCTGCTCACACTTCATCACAGCACGTGTGGAGATGCTGTGCTCACACATCATCACAGAGCTGGAGAGCTGTGCTCACACTTCATGCCTTGCAGTCAAGAGAGCTGTGCTCACACTTCATCACAGAGTGGAGAGCTGTGCTCACACTTCATCACAGAGCAGAGTGGAGAGCTGTGAAACTGCATACATTGTCATTCACACATATAGGCAGACTGGTTTAATGTCAATCCAGACCAGGAGGCAGCCTAGAGAGTCCAGACATGGATTGTGGGTACAAGCACAGAGTCAGGTACTTCTATTATACAAGCACAGAGCACACTTATTATAGCAGTCAAATACTTCAGAACATATAGAGCCAAGCTCCAGACAGCTCCATTCACAGTCAGCCTCTTGTATTATTTAGCCCATAGTTGACCCACCTTACTTCTGATACACCCAAGGCACATCAGCACAGCTCAGCTGTGTTTCTTTATCCTCATGTGGTCGCTGATATTTTAAAATGCTAATCCCTATCTCCTATAACATTTGTTTCTTTCAGTTTTGTAGATCTGAGGCCTGTGCAGCTAATGGAAGTGTATATGCCTGGAATACTTATTTCTTTGCTGTAGCAATCACTTCACAGAGAGTTTTTTAAAGCCCATTTTGACATATTAAATCAAAATTTCAGACCATTAAACCTGTATTCAGCTGTTAGGGTTTGATGTTTATTCTCATTTTACAAAGCACTGTTTAACCTAAAAGAATGTTTGTAAACATCCTTCAGAAAACAGACCTTAAAAACATTCCTTAACTGTCCTTCATGTTTTGTGTATAGGGGCCCATTGTACTTGTTTTTGTTAAGCTGGCCCCAAGGCACATACCCCATTGCACACATAGACAGTACATACAGTGGCTCTAAAAAAGTATTCACCCCTCTTGGACTTTTCCACATTTTGTTGTGTTACAACATGGAATCAAAATGGATTTAATTAGGAGTTTTTACCACTGATCAACACAATAAAAAGTCAAAGTGAAAAATAAAATCTACAAATTGTTTTAAATTAATTACAACTATAAAACAGAAAATAATTGATTGCATAAGTATTCACCCCCTTTGCAATGACACACCTAAATAAGCTCTGGTGCAACCAATTGTCTTCAGAAGTCACATAATTAGTTGAATGGAGTCCACCTGTGTGCAATTAAGGTGTTATGATTTCAGGTTAAATACATCTGTCTCTGGGAGATCCCACAGTTGGTTGGTACATTTCCTAACAAAAACTGCATCATGAAGATGCAGATGAAGATGAAGATGAAGGAACATTCACAGCCAATCTGGAATAAGGTTCTTCAAAAGCACCAATCAGGAGAAAGATATAAGAACATTTCCAAGGCATTGAATGTCCCCTGGAGCACAGTAAAGTCCATTATTAAGAAATGGAGAGAATATGGCACAACTGTGAATCTGTCTAGGACAGGCGGAATCCGGGAGAGAAGGTCACTAGTCAGGGAGGCCACTAAGAGGCCTATGGCAACTCTAAAGGAGTTACAGTCTTCCACTGCTGAGCTGGGAGACACTGTGCATATGGTAACAATAGCCCGGGCGCTTCACAAAACTGGCCTTTATGGGAGACTGGCAAAAAGAAAGTCATTGTTGAAAAAAACTGACATCAAATCTTGACTAGAGTTTGTCAGAAGTTAAAGGTGTCCTGTGCTGTGTAGAGTTTGAGTGAGAGTGTCCTGTGCTGTGTAGAGTTTGAGTGAGAGGTGTCCTGTGCTGTGTAGAGTTTGAGTGAGGGGTTCAGGTGTCCTGTGCTGTGTAGAGTTTGAGTGAGGGGTGCCCTGTGCTGTGTAGAGTTTGAGTGAGGGTGTCCTGTGCTGTGTAGAGTTTGAGTGAGGGGTGCAGGTGTCCTGTGCTGTGTAGAGTTTGAGTGAGGGGTGCAGGTGTTCTGTGTTGTGTAGAGTTTGAGTGAGGGGTGTCCTGTGCTGTGTAGAGTTTGAGTGAGGGGTTCGGGTGTCCTGTGCTGTGTAGAGTTTGAATGAGGAGTTCGGGTATCCTGTGCTGTGTAGAGTTTGAGTGAGGAGTGCAGGTGTCCTGTGCTGTGTAGAGTTTGAGTGAGGGGTGCAGGTGTCCTGTGCTGTGTAGAGTTTGAGTGAGGGGTGCAGGTGTCCTGTGCTGTGTAGAGTTTGAGTGAGGGGTGCAGGTGTCCTGTGCTGTGTAGAGTTTGAGTGAGGGGTGCAGGTGTCCTGTGCTGTGTAGAGTTTGAGTGAGGGGTGCAGGTGTCCTGTGCTGTGTAGAGTTTGAGTGAGGGGTGCAGGTGTCCTGTGCTGTGTAGAGTTTGAGTGAGGGGTGCAGGTGTCCTGTGCTGTGTAGAGTTTGAGTGAGGGGTGCAGGTGTCCTGTGCTGTGTAGAGTTTGAGTGAGGGGTGCAGGTGTCCTGTGCTGTGTAGAGTTTGAGTGAGGGGTGCAGGTGTCCTGTGCTGTGTAGTTTGAGTGAGGGGTGTCCTGTGCTGTGTAGAGTTTGAGTGAGGGGTTCGGGTGTCCTGTGCTGTGTAGAGTTTGAATGAGGAGTTCGGGTATCCTGTGCTGTGTAGAGTTTGAGTGAGGGGTGCAGGTGTCCTGTGCTGTGTAGAGTTTGAGTGAGGGGTGCAGGTGTCCTGTGCTGTGTAGAGTTTGAGTGAGGGGTGCAGGTGTCCTGTGCTGTGTAGAGTTTGAGTGAGGAGTGCAGGTGTTAATTAAATTAATTAATTGTAACACATTCACATAGAATTGAACTGTTCATTATTTAGTTTGCACACTTTGCGTGTGAAATGACTTGATGAAGTAATTATAAGGAATCTAGCTCATAATGTTGCATGAAGAACTTCTTTAAAAGTAAACTTGCCATATACTTAATCTATACACCATTAATAAACTTAATGTGATATATTCTTAAGATTGTCTGCATTATCTCAGATGTACTCTGTGCTTGGATGTGTGTGTGTGTGTGTGTGTGTGTGTGTGTGTGTGTGTGTGTGTGTGTGTGTGTGTGTGTGTGTGTGTGTGTGTGTGTGTGTGAGCGAGTGACTAGCTACGTCACAGCCTGCTTGCTTGCTTGCTATTGAAGCTGCTGCTTGTGTATGAGGAGACAGGCCGTGTCATATTTCAACTGCCTTCTAGTCAAGCATGAATGTAGCGAGAGCTTTGGCATTGTGTTTTGTGCTTAGAGACTAAGAGATTTATGACTTTTCTGATTTCTGTTTATTATTTGTGTAATTAATAAAATACTACTATTGATTAACCATTCCTTGTGTCTGCGTGTGAATGTGTGTTCATAGTAAATCCTCGATCTTTAGAACACGTCAATTTAAATATTGTAAGAGAACTAATCAACCCAGGTATTAAATTATCAATTATTTAATTGTTCCTACAATGTGTACTTGTGTCTGTCACCCAGGTCAACCCTGCTTTACCAAAAGAGTGTGAAATTGCGCAACGAACCCACATGACACCGGGCCCTGAACCGGGTAGGTACAGACCCAGGTAGAGCACGCCAGTGTGAAAGGGGCTGTAAATATTCACACAAAATATTCAGTAATTTTTGCTGTTGACAATGATATTACCAAGCAAATGCAACCAGAGACTTTAGTAACACAAATGTACTGGATGAGAAACACAGAAAAGGGTCTGTGACAGAGAGCGAATGACTCTGAATCAACAATCTCCCTCTCGACCAGTGAGAGCGCTGCACAGCTGGAATTGCGTGCCCCGTACTGAATGGTTGGGCAGTTCATTCCGGGGCCAGTCGGAGGCGGGCCATTCAGAAAAGGGACGACGTCACGATACCAGGAGTCATCGCCCTAGTACTGTGAGCGGAGTTTCATTCATAAATTGGAGGAGGCGTGATTGAATTAGCTGTCGGAGGGGCGGGGCTGAGGGTACTTTAGGGGGATGTGACGACGTGATCGGTTTCTTTGTTGTGGTTGATGGGGGAAAGGAGGACTATTTTTGGAAATACAGAGTTAAGTGTGTGCTTGTTTTGCAACCGTGTGTTTTTGTGTCGGCAGACTGATCGAGCACGGAGCTGGGAACTGCAGCCTTGAAGGCCAGCGATTCACCCGGACTTCACCGCACCTGCACTTAACCAGCATCGCTGTTCCAGCACCGCACCTACGCTAAGAGCACTCACTGTCCGGAGACGTGTCTGTCTGTGTTTTTGTGTTATTATTTTGGGACTGTAACCCCTCGTTTTGGCGCTGGCGGTATCCATTGTTGGGTAGAGACAGCTTTATTATTTTTGAGCGGTGAAAGTGACAAAGGAGAATTAAAACTTGAACCGTGAACTTTGTGTCTGTCCTTCTTTGGAGTACCTGCATCACCCTCTCACTACGCACAGCAACCCACACGTTCACAGGGGCTCACTATGATTCTTGTTTATAGTTGTTATAATAGCATTAGATTAGAATTCCAAAGTGAATACATGCACACATTAGGCTTGCAAATGCCCTTGATTCCCTGGAGAATTTGCATTATGGGATGTTTGTTTATCTTTAATACAAGTAATGTGAAGAGAAATCCAATAGTGGCAGAGGAATGTGGGCATTGCAGAATCCCTTTATTTGTTAGTACATGACAATTAACAATTATTGGTGCATAACCAAACTGAAGTACAAATATTGCAAGGAAAGCGAAATTAAAAAGTGAACAACTGCTTGCTTCATACACCGATAAGGTGCGTGTGCTTAAACAAAAACTAGATAACGCTTGCAAGACTGAATTATTAAGGCATAGGATTTTAAGTGCATGTATGTATGTATGTCTTTTGCCTATATTTGTCTATAAGTGCAGGGTTTGAAAATTAATCTAGAGACCTGTCAGTGCATACTTAAATATACAGGAGGAGCCTGGGCTTATAGGTGGTGGTGTATACAGTACATCATGCCAATGTGGGCTCACATGATTGTTTATTTGTTATAAACCCTACAATCGTGTTTTTAGTTTCTTTTTTAATCATGTCCTTCATACAATTCAATGAGAACTCACAATGTTTTACCAGACTTATCTAGATTTGCTCATGCTCCCTTGTGTGCATTGAATATGCTTGACTATACTTTTCTATGTTTCAGTATCCTCCACAAAGTCCTTTCTAAAGATGATTGACTGGCATGTTTGGTATCAAACTGCTCAGCTCAATTTTCCCTTTTCAGAACCCCCTCTTGGCAGTTTAACAGGAGGTGCAGGGCTGCATTCCAGTACTCAGGCTCAATTTAAACCCTACCTGCCTTCACTTCCTCTCACTAACCACACACACTTATTCCCTTCTCAGAAATGAACACAGAGCTGACTGACTGCTTCTATTTTTGAGATGACATCTGCCACCGCAGCATTGTGAGGTCTGCTTTGTATTTATATGTCACTATTGCTTTCCCCACATCCTGTAAACCCTATTTCTACACTGAGCCTGAATCTATCACTTCTCAGAAAGATGATGAGGTTTTAGTGTAAAAATACAAATTCACACACTGAGTTTAGCTGCAGTATCCTGTATCACCAGCATATCTTTGTAACAGTATCTGGTGGACAGTTAGCACTTTGAGATAGAAAAAAAAAAACATCACTGAGAAGAACGATGAAGCTCTACCAAAGTTCAAGGAAACAGAGGCTTTCTAAAAGAGCAGTTGTGTTGCAGTTTGGTTTAGTTCCAAGCAGAATGCGAGCTGGGAAACTTTACATTGTGATGTGTCAGTACTGTAATACTGTTTGAACACGAATCCAGCAGCATGCCTCCCTGATGAGGGATTGCTGGCTTCAAAGAGTCTGGCTTGTCAGTTTCACATGGTTTTTAAACTGGGAATTTGGAGCAGGAGGATGTGGCTGTTTCTGTACCGTACTGCATGAAAGCAGTTGTTTTTCATTAACAACAGTGATGAGAAAATACTATACTATAGTGGTCAACACTCACCTTAAAAATATCAGTTGTTTTCAACCCTTGTTTCATGGCTGAGAGATTGTATTGAACTGTGATGAGGTATGTGAGCTTATCATTATGCAGCTTGCACAGCTTGCTCTAAAGAAACCTGTGAAGTGATACTCCTGTTAGTGTGTGTGAGAGAGAGGAAGAGGGTTAAATAAAACTTTACAAAAGGCTAATTTAATCTACTTTAACATTGGTTTATAAATATTCACATTTAATGTGATTTTATGTCCACATTTATGTAATTTTATGTAATGTGAATCAAAATGTCCACTTTTTTGTAAGGAAACATTTGCAGACTATAGCAACATTTATTCTAGCTGTAATTGTTATCTAAAAACAACATCTGATCTTTTGCTACAAATGTTAATGCAAGATGAGGTCAAAAGCTCAGGCATGATGAAATATCACAGGCTGGTCTGCCAAGGAGCAGCTACTGTCATCAATACTATTGTGTTATTGCATGATGAAATATCACAGGCTGGTCTGCCATCATGAGAAACGAAGGAGCCTCTACTGTCATCAATACCATTGTGTTATTGCCAGGTCATGGTATAAACATGGGTTACACTGTAAAGTAAGTGTCATTAATTCCAATATAATTATATCTGCATTAACATATTTCCTATCAAGATCATTTGACGTGAGCATCAATTTAATGAATCAGTCAATACTTATTCATATTGGTGGCGTTTAACTGTGTCTTTATTTATGATTATGTTCTTGTAAGTGTTAAGTATGATTACTTAATTTGAATGTAATAGTAATTCATACGATTGTTCATATGCAATTACATTTGAATTACAGGCACTGCTGCTCAGGCGTGTGACCACGCGGTCAGGGTAGGCACCGTGCACAGCTGCCCCGGTGTTTTCTAATACCGCGGTGAGTAAGACTCTGCCCGTGCTACTTCGGTACCACAGTGTGCGCAGTGCTTATTGACTATGAACCTGCAGCGACTTCATAAGAACATAAGAACATAAGAAAGTTTACAAACGAGAGGAGGCCATTCGGCCCATCTTGCTCGTTTGGTTGTTAGTAGCTTATTGATCCCAAAATCTCATCAAGCAGCTTCTTGAAGGATCCCAGGGTGTCAGCTTCAACAACATTACTGGGGAGTTGATTCCAGACCCTCACAATTCTCTGTGTAAAAAAGTGTCTCCTATTTTCTGTTCTGAATGCCCCTTTTTCTAAACTCCATTTGTGACCCCTGGTCCTTGTTTCTTTTTTCAGGCTGAAAAAGTCTCTTGGGTCGACACTGTCAATACCTTTTAGAATTTTGAATGCTTGAATTAGGTCGCCACGTAGTCTTCTTTGTTCAAGACTGAAAAGATTCAATTCTTTTAGCCTGTCTGCATATGACATGCCTTTTAAGCCCGGAATAATTCTGGTCGCTCTTCTTTGCACTCTTTCTAGAGCAGCAATATCTTTTTTATAGCGAGGTGACCAGAACTGCACACAATATTCAAGATGAGGTCTTACAAGTGCATTGTACAGTTTTAACATTACTTCCCTTGATTTAAATTCAACACTTTTCACAATGTATCCGAGCATCTTGTTAGCCTTTTTTATAGCTTCCCCACATTGCCTAGATGAAGACATTTCTGAGTCAACAAAAACTCCTAGGTCTTTTTCATAGATTCCTTCTCCAATTTCAATATCTCCCATATGATATTTATAATGTACATTTTTATTTCCTGCGTGCAGTACCTTACACTTTTCTCTATTAAATGTCATTTGCCATGTGTCTGCCCAGTTCTGAATCTTGTCTAGATCATTTTGAATGACCTTTGCTGCTGCAACAGTGTTTGCCACTCCTCCTACTTTTGTGTCGTCTGCAAATTTAACAAGTTTGCTTACTATACCAGAATCTAAATCATTAATGTAGATTAGGAATAGCAGAGGACCTAATACTGATCCCTGTGGTACACCGCTGGTTACCACACTCCATTCTGAGGTTTTTCCTCTAATCAGTACTTTCTGTTTTCTACATGTTAACCACTCCCTAATCCATGTACATGTGTTTCCTTGAATTCCAACTGCGTTCAGTTTGAGAATTAATCTTTTGTGCAGGACTTTGTCAAAAGCTTTCTGGAAATCTAAATAAACCATGTCATATGCTTTGCAATTATCCATTATCGATGTTGCATCCTCAAAAAAATCAAGCAAGTTAGTTAGGCACGATCTCCCTTTCCTAAAACCATGTTGACTGTCTCCCAGTACCCTGTTACCATATAGGTAATTTTCCATTTTGGATCTTATTATAGTTTCCATAAGTTTGCATATAATAGAAGTCAGGCTTACTGGTCTGTAGTTACCTGGTTCAGTTTTGTTTCCCTTTTTGTGGATCGGTATTACGTTTGCAATTTTCCAGTCTGTCGGTACCACCCCTGTGTCAAGAGACTGCTGCATGATCTTGGTTAGCGGTTTGTAAATTACTTCTTTCATTTCTTTGAGTACTACTGGGAGGATCTCATCCGGCCCAGGGGATTTGTTTATTTTAAGAGCTCCTAGTCCCTTTAACACTTCTGCCTCAGTTATGCTAAAGTTATTTAAAACTGGATAGGAACTGGATGACATGTGGGGCATGTTGTCAGTATCTTCCTTTGTAAAAACTTGTGAAAAGTAATCATTTAATATATTTGCTATTTTTTTTTCTTCATCTACGATTTTGCCATTTGTATCTCTTAAACATTTAATCTCCTCTTTGAATGTTCTCTTGCTGTTGTAATATTGGAAAAACATTTTGGAATTGGTTTTAGCTCCCTTAGCAATGTTCATTTCTATTTCTCTCTTGGCCTTTCTAACTTCCTTTTTGACTTGCGTTTGCAGTTCTGTGTACTCTTTCTGCGTACTTTCTTTTTGGTCCTTTTTTAATGCTCTGTAAAGTGCTTTTTTTTCGCTGAATATTTTTTTTTCTTGATCTATTAAACCATTTTGGCAATTTAGTTTTACATTTAGATTTGTCTACTTTAGGGATGTAATTGTTTTGCGCCTCTAGTACTACATTTTTGAAGAACAACCATCCTTCTTCTGTGGGTGTTTTCTCTATTTTACTCCAATCTACTTCTGTTAGTCTCTGTTTCATGCCTTCATAGTTTGCTTTTCTAAAATTGTAAACCTTAACTTTAGTCTTTACTTTTGGGGATTTAAAAAACACTTCAAATGAGACCATGTTATGGTCTGAGTTTGCCAGTGGTTCTCTGACCTCTGTTTTAGTTATTCTATCTTCGTTATTTGAAAAGACTAAATCAAGGCATGCCTCCCCTCTAGTTGGTGCCTTGACAAATTGTGTTAGGAAGCAGTCATTTGTCATTTCCACCATTTCTATTTCATCCTTCGCGCTACCCACCGGGTTTTCCCATTTTATTTGGGGGAAGTTGAAATCCCCCATTAGTATGGCTTCTCCTTTGCTACACACATTTCTAATGTCATTGTATAACAGATTATTGTGCTCACCGTCTGAATCTGGCGGTCTATAGCATGCTCCTATTATTATGCCTTTTGAATTTTTGTCTGTTATTCTGACCCATATTGATTCGGTTTTATTTTCTTTGTCCAGGTTTAACACCTGGGCTTCAAGACTGTTTCTTATGTATAGCGCTACCCCTCCTCCTCTTCTGTCCTGCCTGTCTTTCCTATACAGTGTATACCCACAAATATTATATTCGTCCCCATCACTCTCAGACAACCAAGTTTCTGTAACACCTATCACATCATAGTTACCTGTTAGTGCAGTAGCTTCAAGTTCTAGAATTTTGTTTCTGATACTTCTAGCATTTAGATAAATACATTTAATGGTTGTCTTACCTGAGTTGTTGTTCTTGTTTTGATGCGGTCTCCCTTCTGTTTTTTTGTTGATTTCTCCCCCCTTCCTTTCTAGTTTAAATGCTTCCGAACCTGCTCGAGGATCTTTTCTCCAAGTAGACTAGTTCCCTTGTTATTTAAATGCAGTCCATCCCGTCTATACAGATAGTCCTCGTTGTAGAATGTGGTCCAATGATCAAGATAGGTGAAGCCTTCCCGTGTGCACCACATCTTCAGCCATGCGTTTTGATTAATTATTTCCAGCTGTCCATATGGTCCTTTGCAAGGTGCGGGTAGTATACCAGAAAATACCACAGTTTTGGTTTTCTCTTTTAATTTCCTTCCTAGCTCTCTGAATTTGTTTTGCAGGGATTTTGGTCTGTCTCTTCCAATGTTGTTTGTACCGATGTGGACGACTACTACCGGGTCGTCTCCTGTTCGTTCTAGGAGCCTGTCCACGTTTTCAGTGATGTGCTTGACCGAGGCTCCCGGAAGGCAGCACACTGTTGTAGTAAGGGGGTCCAAACTGCGAATTGAACTTGCTGTGTTTCTCAATATGGAGTCCCCAACAATCATGACCTCCCTTCTTTTTGCTGTCTGGTCACCACTGTCAATGGGGTCCTGGATGTTGTTCCTTTCATTCTCTTGTTGTTGGTTCTGCTCATCACAATTCTGAAGTGACTCAAATCTGTTGGTTGTTTGATTTCTGGTGGTTGTGTTTGACGAAGTTTCTTTTTTTTTTCCCTGCTTCTGCCTACCTGAACCCAGCTGTTCTGACCTTCTATCTCCCTGGTGGCTTTCAGTCTGTTAGGGGTGATGCAGACTTCCATGAATTGTGGGTGTGCCAGTTCCTCAAGATCCTGTTGCTGTCTCACTTCTTCCAGCTCCATTTCTAGCATACTTACTAGTTTATGCAAATCCTGGATCGCGCGGCACTTTACGCACACTTGGTTTAGCTCTGCTGGGTTTTCTCGGATTTCCCACATCAAGCAGGTGTCACAGATTACTGGCTTGAAGACCATGTTGAGGTTTTTTTTTTTTTTTAAGTTTAGTTTCTTCTGCAACCGTCAACCTGCTTTCAAACTGCTTCGAAACTGCTCTGTACTTTTCCACGCTGTACTTCTCCCACTCGCTGTCGCTTCCACTCGCTGTCGCTGGGAAGACTGCCTCGTTTAACTGCGTTGTTCTGCTGTGCTGTCGGCTCCTCCCCTCGCCCGTGTCTCAAAACGGCGCTGAATTTGAATCAGCTGCTCCGAGTTTCAGCTTGGTTGTTATCAGAAAAACACACGCGGCTGTTTGACTTTGAGCTGCTGCTGTGTTTCCCCAATGTCCTCTGTTTTCTGATTAAAGCAATTCAAGATGCAATTTCTCCTTTCTGCTTCGAAACTGCTCTGTACTTTTCCACGCCTGTACTTCTCCCACTCACTGTCGCTTCCACTCGCTGTCGCTGGGCAGCGAGTGGACTTCGGCCCTGTCCCCCTGTTGTATGCTACACGCTGCTCAGGTGTGTGCCCACGCGGTCAGGGTAGGCACCGTGCACAGCTGCCCCAGTGTTTTTAATACTGCGGTGCATGAGACTCTGCCCATGCTACTTTGGTGCCCATTGTCTCACTGTACCGATATAGGCTAGCATGCTGTACGTGATGTGCTCTGCACGGTACAAGCAGTGCACGTGGTGCACATTATACCCGATGCTCGGTGTGCACAGTATCTGGAGCTAGTGTGGGAATGCAGTGCTACATGGTACTCCTTGCACATAGTGCACGGTACTCTGCGCAGAGCGCTCGGGTTGCACGGTGCACGCAGTGCACACAGTGCCTCGTTGTCTCTACCTGTAGACTGTGCTCCACTCCATTGTAGGCTACGCGCTGCCCTGGTCATGTGACTGCACATAGTCCAGGCAAGACACCTCTGTCCAGCCTGTATGCTGTGTTACTCTTTTTCTGTGTAACAGGCCTGCACCCAAGTGAGTGAAAACGTGCTGCTTTTATACAGCTGTACCGAGACTCGATTGCTAATCAATCATTCAATTGGAGTCTCAGTACAACTGCACGTGAATTAATAAAGTACAATTCCCCATGCTCACATATTATTTACCTGCACGTGAAGTGCTGTGCAATCCTTGTGCCTAAATACAAATATACATTTTAAACACTCATGTTACACAGACCCATTTATATCCCGTATACCAATGACTATACACCAACATTAACACACTACACGTAACATACAACATAAATAAATAGCCCAGGAGTGGGGCACTTTGCCCCAGTCCCCGCTGGTCAGTGCATCAGTAGTGTATTCTACCTCACTCAGTGCCCTCGGTGCGTCTGCACCCTTGGCTGAGCCATATGGTGGCTCGCCAGGCCATTGGCTCCTTACCTCCGCACATTTCAAATGAATGGATGCCACCCTCGCTCCCTTGCGGTGGCAAATGATCAGGGTGATGGATTGCCTGTACAACTGGTTGATCTGCCCAGTCACAGGAAGGAGCAGTGGCCCACACAGCTATCTGTGATGAAGCATCTAATTGAGATTGGGTCTCCCCTTAAGGATGCTAGAGCCGATTAATAGTAAGCTCTCCTGTCGGACAACAGAGTAGCAGCTCTCCAGCACCAACTCTCCCTGTTACGACATGGATCGAGAATGCCCCTTTCTTGTGCCGCAGCAATATCAGCATCGGGCTGGGCTTACTGTGCATGTGCCCGCTGCAAAAGTGTGGCTCGATGCGTTCCATCTGTATCCCTAGTGCAACCGACACAGTCGGCTGACAGTGTGTCTTGCTTGCTGGTGGCCATGCGCTGATGGAGGGTCACCTCTCCCCTTTGCCAAGGAGTCCGAATGGGGATGGTTTACACCCACAGGGTAGTGACGATGGACGCCTCCAACTCCGGTTGGGGAGTGGTCTGCAAAGGCAGAGGAGTCAGCAGACCCTGGTCGGGCCGCAGGACGTCCCTGCATGTCAACATGTTGGAGCTGCAAGCGGTGTTCCTTGCCCTCCAATACTTCCTACCCATGGTGCGGAACAGTCATGTGCTGATCCCCACAGACAATACATCAGTGGTGGCATAAAACCGAATCAATATGGGTCAGAATAACAGACAAAAATTCAAAAGGCATAATAATAGGAGCATGCTATAGACCGCCAGATTCAGACGGTGAGCACAATAATCTGTTATACAATGACATTAGAAATGTGTGTAGCAAAGGAGAAGCCATACTAATGGGGGATTTCAACTTCCCCCAAATAAAATGGGAAAACCCGGTGGGTAGCGCGAAGGATGAAATAGAAATGGTGGAAATGACAAATGACTGCTTCCTAACACAATTTGTGAAGGCACCCACTAGAGGGGAGGCATGCCTTGATTTAGTCTTTTCAAATAACGAAGATAGAATAACTAAAACAGAGGTCAGAGAACCACTGGCAAACTCAGACCACAACATGGTCTCATTTGAAGTGTTTTTTAAATCATCAAAAGTAAAGACTAAAGCTAAGGTTTACAATTTTAGAAAAGCAAACTATGAAGGCATGAAACAGAGACTAACAGAAGTAGATTGGAGTAAAATAGAGAAAACACCGACAGAAGAAGGATGGTTGTTCTTCAAAAACGTAGTACTAGAGGCGCAAAACAATTATATCCCTAAAGTAGACAAATCTAAATGTAAAACTAAATTGCCAAAATGGTTTAATAGATCAATTAAAAAAAATATTCAGCGAAAAAAGGCACTTTACAGAGCATTAAAAAAGGACCAAAAAGAAAGTACACAGAAAGAGTACACAGAACTGCAAACGCAAGTCAAAAAGGAAGTTAGAAAGGCCAAGAGAGAAATAGAAATGAACATTGCTAAGGGAGCTAAAACCAATTCCAAAATGTTTTTCCAATATTACAACAGCAAGAGAACATTCAAAGAGGAGATTAAATGTTTAAGAGATACAAATGGAAAAATCGTAGAGGAAGAAAAAAAAATAGCAAATATGTTAAATGATTACTTTTCACAAGTTTTTACAAAGGAAGATACTGACAACATGCCCCACATGTCATCCAGTTCCTATCCAGTTTTAAATAACTTTAGCATAACTGAGGCAGAAGTGTTAAAGGGACTAGGAGCTCTTAAAATAAACAAATCCCCTGGGCCGGATGAGATCCTCCCAGTAGTACTCAAAGAAATGAAAGAAGTAATTTACAAACCGCTAACCAAGATCATGCAGCAGTCTCTTGACACAGGGGTGGTACCGACAGACTGGAAAATTGCAAACGTAATACCGATCCACAAAAAGGGAAACAAAACTGAACCAGGTAACTACAGACCAGTAAGCCTGACTTCTATTATATGCAAACTTATGGAAACTATAATAAGATCCAAAATGGAAAATTACCTATATGGTAACAGGGTACTGGGAGACAGTCAACATGGTTTTAGGAAAGGGAGATCGTGCCTAACTAACTTGCTTGATTTTTTTTGAGGATGCAACATCGATAATGGATAATTGCAAAGCATATGACATGGTTTATTTAGATTTCCAGAAAGCTTTTGACAAAGTCCCGCACAAAAGATTAATTCTCAAACTGAACGCAGTTGGGATTCAAGGAAACACATGTACATGGATTAGGGAGTGGTTAACATGTAGAAAACAGAAAGTACTGATTAGAGGAAAAACCTCAGAATGGAGTGTGGTAACCAGCGGTGTACCACAGGGATCAGTATTAGGTCCTCTGCTATTCCTAATCTACATTAATGATTTAGATTCTGGTATAGTAAGCAAACTTGTTAAATTTGCAGACGACACAAAAGTAGGAGGAGTGGCAAACACTGTTGCAGCAGCAAAGGTCATTCAAAATGATCTAGACAAGATTCAGAACTGGGCAGACACATGGCAAATGACATTTAATAGAGAAAAGTGTAAGGTACTGCACGCAGGAAATAAAAATGTACATTATAAATATCATATGGGAGATATTGAAATTGGAGAAGGAATCTATGAAAAAGACCTAGGAGTTTTTGTTGACTCAGAAATGTCTTCATCTAGGCAATGTGGGGAAGCTATAAAAAAGGCTAACAAGATACTCGGATACATTGTGAAAAGTGTTGAATTTAAATCAAGGGAAGTAATGTTAAAACTGTACAATGCACTAGTAAGACCTCATCTTGAATATTGTGTTCAGTTCTGGTCACCTCGCTATAAAAAAGATATTGCTGCTCTAGAAAGAGTGCAAAGAAGAGCGACCAGAATTATTCCGGGCTTAAAAGGCATGTCATATGCAGACAGGCTAAAAGAATTGAATCTGTTCAGTCTTGAACAAAGAAGACTACGTGGCGACCTAATTCAAGCATTCAAAATTCTAAAAGGTATTGACAGTGTCGACCCAAGGGACTTTTTCAGCCTGAAAAAAGAAACAAGGACCAGGGGTCACAAATGGAGTTTAGAAAAAGGGGCATTCAGAACAGAAAATAGGAGACACTTTTTTACACAGAGAATTGTGAGGGTCTGGAATCAACTCCCCAGTAATGTTGTTGAAGCTGACACCCTGGGTCCTTCAAGAAGCTGCTTGATGAGATTTTGGGATCAATAAGCTACTAACAACCAAACGAGCAAGATGGGCCGAATGGCCTCCTCTCGTTTGTAAACTTTCTTATGTTCTTATGTTCTTATATGTCAACCACCAGGGTGGCCACTGCTTTGCCTTTAGGTTGCTGATTTGGGCCCAATAGAACTTGCTGTCCCTTCGGGCAACGCATGTTACAGGCGTGGAGTGGAGTGGCGGACCTCCTCTCAAGGGAGGACCTGCACCCATCGGAGTGGCGGCTCCACCCTCAGGTGGTGGAGAGCATTTGGGAACGTTACTGGAAGTCACAGGACGATCTCTTTGCCTGGCGGAGACAACACACTGCCCCCTATAGTACTCCCTCCACTGCTGTGGCGGTCCACTCGGTGTTAACGCCCTAGCCCACGTATGGCCCAGAGCGTTCCTTTATGCGTTCCCGCCTCTGCCATTACTCCCGGCCTTTCTCGAGAAGGTCCAGTCAGAGAAGGCATCAGTTCTCCTCCTGGGCCCCAGGTGGCCCAGAAGAATCTGGTTTTCATCCCTGTGCCAGCTATTGAACGGCCCGCCTTGGGAAATCCCGCTTCGTCGGGATCTTCTCAGTCAGGCGAGAGGCACACTTTGGCACCCCGAGTCGGGCAGGCTCCAACTATGGGTCTGGCCTCTGAAAGGGACCGCTGGTCAGCCTTAGAGCTTTCAGACGTGGTCGTAGGTATGCTGCAGAATCCTAGGGTGCATTCCACTAGGTCACTGTATGCCTGTAAGTGGAAACTGTTTCAAGATTGGTGCCGTTCTAACGGTCATGATCCAATCTCCTGTCCCATGCCCACCACCACCATCTTACAGTTTCTGCAAGATCTGCTTGAGGCTGGTAGATCACCTTCCACATTGAAGGTTTACCTAGTGGCTATTTCTGCCTGCCATGCCCCCGTTGACTCTGTGTCCCCGGGCGCACATTTTTTGGCTACCCGATTTCTCCGAGGCGCTCGCTGATTGCGCACTTCTGGGAGGGTCACTCTCCCCGAATGGAGCCTTGCGATTGTACTGGAGGCTCTCACGCAAGCCCCGTTTGAGCCTATATACTCAATTTAGTTGAAGCACCTGTCCTTGAAGACAGCCTTTCTCTTGGCTATCACCTCCACAAGGCAGGTTAGTGAGCTGCAGGTGCTATCTGTGCATAGCTGCTGTATGCGTATTTGGGATGATGGTAGCAGAGTGTCACTGTGTGCAAACCCTGCTTTTCTCCCCAAGGTGGTAACAGCCCTCCACGTGAATCAGTCCGTGGAAATGGAGTTATTCCATCCTCCTCCGTTTGCAACGGATGAGCATAGAAAGTTGAACCTTCTCTGCCCAGTTCAGGCATTGAGATGTTATGTGGATAAGACAAGAGCGCTGCCTCAGTCTGACCAGCTGTTCATCAGCCATGGAACACGGACCCTGGGACGGCCCTCTCCAAGCAGCGGCTGTCGCATTGGATTGCAGACACAGTCTCAACTGCGTATGATAGTGCTGGCTTACCCCCACCTGGGCGGATAGCTGCACATTCCACGAGAGGTGTGGCTACATCGTGGGCCCTCTTCCGAGGTGCCTCCGTGGCTGAGATTTGCGATGCGGCTAGCTGGGCTACCCCACATACCTTTACCAGGTTCTACCACCTGAAGGTAATAGATCCCTCTTTGCCCTCTGTGGGCAGTAGGGTCCTTGAGATTGCGCGCTCATGCTGCTGACCTTGGTCAGGCAGAACTTAACGTCCCTCATAGGCTGCCGTTCTTTTCTCCCTCGCGACGACTCTGGTACACGTTTCCCATAACAATGTTTGGTGGCCATCTTCAAATTGAAGGGAACGCTAGTTTACCTACCATAAACAACTTCTCCCTTCACTATAAAGTGATTGTGTAGTCAACAAACCGCACCTGTTGTCACTTGAAAATATATTTTGACTGCTGTTCAATTTTTTCAATTGCTGAAACCTGCCATAAAAAAAGAAATTCTTCATAAAATGATTAATTGTTTCCTCTGGACCAGGGCTGTTCAAACTTGTTCCTGGTCCTGATTTCAAATTAGCTATAACATTTTATATAAGTAATGTGAATTGCAACTGTTTAAGAGCGGAAAACAAATAAAAATTATCAGTTCAATTAAGGGTCCAGTTAATTAACTGAGAGGTTGGTTGGAATGAGAACCGGCAGACACAGGGGGTCCCCTGCTCTGGACCCTCGTACTCTGAGTTTGAGAAGTCCTGCTCTGGACCCTCGCACTCTAATCAAAGCGATCCAATTCCACTTTTCCAGCAGCTTTCTGCTCAAATGAAAAGAGTGAAAGACTGTCCCGTCAAGTCACTGCCTCTCTTTGTGTCTTTCAGTGCTAACCACAGTGGCCTGCTTTGGACAGGATACAGGTAGGAGAAAAGTACACTTAGGCATAAACACATCCCCAGTGAAGGGGCTCCAGTGTGAACACATCCCCAGTGAAGGGGCTCCAGTGTGCACACATCCCCAGTGAAGGGGCTCCAGTGTGAACGCATCCCCAGTGAAGGGGCTCCAGTGTGAACGCATCCCCAGTGAAGGGGCTCCAGTGTGAACGCATCCCCAGTGAAGGGGCTCAAGAGTGAACGCATCCCCAGTGAAGGGGCTCCAGGGCCCTCACAGCCCCCAGTGAAGGGCATCCAGTGTGAACACATCCTCCAGTGAAGGGGCTCCAGTGGGAACAAATCCCCCAGTGAAGGGGCTCCAGGGCTCTCACAGCCCCCAGTGAAAGGGCTCCAGTGTGAACACATCCCCAGTGAAGGAGCTCAAGAGTGAACACATCCCCAGTGAAGGGGCTCAAGAGTGAACACATCCCCAGTGAAGGGGCTCAAGAGTGAACACATCCCCAGTGAAGGGGCTCAAGAGTGAACACATCCCCAGTGAAGAGGCTCAAGGGCTCTCAGAGCTTGTCTCAGTTCTGGCCTCGAGTTTGCAGTAATACCTCTTTCATGCAACATGTTATAATATGAAGACCTATTTGAATAGATTTCTATTTGAAAACAGTCGTTGATAGGTGAAATGGTAGCCGTATTAGTTGACGAGACCTTTGAGTTCTTGAAAGCTTGTGAATAATTATGTAGTTAGTCCAATAAAAGGGATCACATCTCCTTCTCTGGCTATTTGAGAATAAGAACTTTATAAGGCAGTTCAACAGTATTATAATATGAAGACATATTGGAAACCTGTGATAAATTAACAGAAATATAATAGATTTATATTTGAAAATAAGAACTTTATAAGAGTTCATCTCCATCTCTCTTCAATGCACACAAATACACTGAACAAAAATATAAACGCAACATGTAACAATTTCAAAGATTTTACTGAGTTACAGTTCATATAAGCAAATCAGCCAATTGAAATAAATTCATTAGGCCCTAATCTATGGATTTCACATGACTGGGAATACAGATATGCATCTGTTGGTCACAGATACCTTAAAAAAAAGGTAGGGGCGTGGATCAGAAAACCAGTCAGTATCTGGTGTGACCACCATTTGCCTCATGCAGTGTGACACATCTCCTTCGCATAGAGTTGATCAGGCTGTTGATTGTGGCCTGTGGAATGTTGTCCCACTCCTCTTCAATGGCTGTGCGAAGTTGCTGGATATTGGCGGGAACTGGAACACGCTGTCGTACACGTCGATCCAGAGCATCCCAAACATGCTCAATGGGTGACATGTCTGGTGAGTATGCAGGCCATGGAAGAACTGGGACATTTTCAGCTTCCAGGAATTGTGTACAGATCCTTGCGACATGGGGCTGTGCATTATCATGCTGAAACATGAGGTGATGGCGGCGGATGAATGGCACGACAATGGGCCTCAGGATCTCATCACAGTATCTCTGTGCATTCAAATTGCCATCGATAAAATGCAATTGTGTTCGTTGTCCGTAGCTTATGCCTGCCCATACCATAACCCCACCGCCACCATGGGGCACTCTGTTCACAACGTTGACATCAGCAAACCGCTCGCCCACACAACGCCATACACGCTGTCTGCCATCTGCCCGGTACAGTTGAAACTGTAAATTTGTGCCAAAATTTGAAAGAAATAAGCTTTTTGTGCATATGGAAAATTTCTGGGATCTTTTATTTCAGCTCATAAAACACGGGACCAACACTTTACATGTTGCATTTATATTTTTGTTCAGTGTAGGTTCAGAATTTCATTCTTGTGTGCTCTGCTGCCACCTACTGGTGATGTCATTTTCTAATGTTGAATTTCAACTGATGATTTCAACTAAACCCTGCAATACCAACAGATGCAAAACCTGTCCCCATATTTCTACCCAGAATACCATCCTCACAGCACAAGGGAAACTGGAGATAAAAGGATCATTTACCTGCAGATCCTAAAATGTAATCTACATGATTAAATGTAACAAATGCTCCAATGGTACTTGCATAGGAGAAACCAAACAACATCTTCAGACAAGGATGAATCTACACAGACATACCATCAGCAACAAAATTACCAGCACTCCTATTGGTAACCATTTTAACATGCCTAACCATTCTTTGCATGATCTTAGGGTTCATGGTTTAAAGGGCAAACATGTCAGAAATGTGTGTGTGAAATGTGTATGTGTGTATATATATATATATATATATATATATATATATATATATATATATATATATATATATATATATATATATATACACACACACACACACACACACACACATTATATATATACAAGAACAACAACTCAGGTAAGACAACCATTAAATGTATTTATCTAAATGCTAGAAGTATCAGAAACAAAATTCTAGAACTTGAAGCTACTGCACTAACAGGTAACTATGATGTGATAGGTGTTACAGAAACTTGGTTATCTGAGAGTGATGGGGACGAATATAATATTTGTGGGTATACACTGTATAGGAAAGACAGGCAGGACAGAAGAGGAGGAGGGGTAGCGCTATACATAAGAAACAGTCTTGAAGCCCAGGTGTTAAACCTGGACAAAGAAAATAAACACGAATCAATATGGGTCAGAATAACAGACAAAAATTCAAAAGGCATAATAATAGGAGCATGCTATAGACCGCCAGATTCAGACGGTGAGCACAATAATCTGTTATACAATGACATTAGAAATGTGTGTAGCAAAGGAGAAGCCATACTAATGGGGGATTTCAACTTCCCCCAAATAAAATGGGAAAACCCGGTGGGTAGCGCGAAGGATGAAATAGAAATGGTGGAAATGACAAATGACTGCTTCCTAACACAATTTGTGAAGGCACCCACTAGAGGGGAGGCATGCCTTGATTTAGTCTTTTCAAATAACGAAGATAGAATAACTAAAACAGAGGTCAGAGAACCACTGGCAAACTCAGACCATAACATGGTCTCATTTGAAGTGTTTTTTAAATCCCCAAAAGTAAAGACTAAAGTTAAGGTTTACAATTTTAGAAAAGCAAACTATGAAGGCATGAAACAGAGACTAACAGAAGTAGATTGGAATAAAATAGAGAAAACACCCACAGAAGAAGGATGGTTGTTCTTCAAAAATGTAGTACTAGAGGCGCAAAACAATTACATCCCTAAAGTAGACAAATCTAAATGTAAAACTAAATTGCCAAAATGGTTTAATAGATCAATTAAAAAAAATATTCAGCGAAAAAAGGCACTTTACAGAGCATTAAAAAAGGACCAAAAAGAAAGTACGCAGAAAGAGTACACGGAACTGCAAACGCAAGTCAAAAAGGAAGTTAGAAAGGCCAAGAGAGAAATAGAAATGAACATTGCTAAGGGAGCTAAAACCAATTCCAAAATGTTTTTCCAATATTACAACAGCAAGAGAACATTCAAAGAGGAGATTAAATGTTTAAGAGATACAAATGGAAAAATCGTAGAGGAAGAAAAAAAAATAGCAAATATGTTAAATGATTACTTTTCACAAGTTTTTACAAAGGAAGATACTGACAACATGCCCCACATGTCATCCAGTTCCTATCCAGTTTTAAATAACTTTAGCATAACTGAGGCAGAAGTGTTAAAGGGACTAGGAGCTCTTAAAATAAACAAATCCCCTGGGCCGGATGAGATCCTCCCAGTAGTACTCAAAGAAATGAAAGAAGTAATTTACAAACCGCTAACCAAGATCATGCAGCAGTCTCTTGACACAGGGGTGGTACCGACAGACTGGAAATTGCAAACGTAATACCGATCCACAAAAAGGGAAACAAAACTGAACCAGGTAACTACAGACCAGTAAGCCTGACTTCTATTATATGCAAACTTATGGAAACTATAATAAGATCCAAAATGGAAAATTACCTATATGGTAACAGGGTACTGGGAGACAGTCAACATGGTTTTAGGAAAGGGAGATCGTGCCTAACTAACTTGCTTGATTTTTTTGAGGATGCAACATCGATAATGGATAATTGCAAAGCATATGACATGGTTTATTTAGATTTCCAGAAAGCTTTTGACAAAGTCCCGCACAAAAGATTAATTCTCAAACTGAACGCAGTTGGGATTCAAGGAAACACATGTACATGGATTAGGGAGTGGTTAACATGTAGAAAACAGAAAGTACTGATTAGAGGAAAAACCTCAGAATGGAGTGTGGTAACCAGCGGTGTACCACAGGGATCAGTATTAGGTCCTCTGCTATTCCTAATCTACATTAATGATTTAGATTCTGGTATAGTAAGCAAACTTGTTAAATTTGCAGACGACACAAAAGTAGGAGGAGTGGCAAACACTGTTGCAGCAGCAAAGGTCATTCAAAATGATCTAGACAAGATTCAGAACTGGGCAGACACATGGCAAATGACATTTAATAGAGAAAAGTGTAAGGTACTGCACGCAGGAAATAAAAATGTACATTATAAATATCATATGGGAGATATTGAAATTGGAGAAGGAATCTATGAAAAAGACCTAGGAGTTTTTGTTGACTCAGAAATGTCTTCATCTAGGCAATGTGGGGAAGCTATAAAAAAGGCTAACAAGATGCTCGGATACATTGTGAAAAGTGTTGAATTTAAATCAAGGGAAGTAATGTTAAAACTGTACAATGCACTAGTAAGACCTCATCTTGAATATTGTGTTCAGTTCTGGTCACCTCGCTATAA
Organism: Polyodon spathula; assembly: GCF_017654505.1. NCBI lineage: Eukaryota > Metazoa > Chordata > Actinopteri > Acipenseriformes > Polyodontidae > Polyodon > Polyodon spathula. The sequence goes on along the minus strand of NC_054593.1, from coordinate 1,066,220 downwards.
AAAAAGATATTGCTGCTCTAGAAAGAGTGCAAAGAAGAGCGACCAGAATTATTCCGGGCTTAAAAGGCATGTCATATGCAGACAGGCTAAAAGAATTGAATCTGTTCAGTCTTGAACAAAGAAGACTACGTGGCGACCTAATTCAAGCATTCAAAATTCTAAAAGGTATTGACAGTGTCGACCCAAGGGACTTTTTCAGCCTGAAAAAAGAAACAAGGACCAGGGGTCACAAATGGAGTTTAGAAAAAGGGGCATTCAGAACAGAAAATAGGAGACACTTTTTTACACAGAGAATTGTGAGGGTCTGGAATCAACTCCCCAGTAATGTTGTTGAAGCTGACACCCTGGGATCCTTCAAGAAGCTGCTTGATGAGATTTTGGGATCAATAAGCTACTAACAACCAAACCAGCAAGATGGGCCGAATGGCCTCCTCTCGTTTGTAAACTTTCTTATGTTCTTATGTTCTTATATGTGTGTGTATATAAAAGGTATCACTTCTCCTTCTCTTTGTCATAAGAACATAAGAAAGTTTACAAACGAGAGGAGGCCGTTCAGCCCATCTTGCTCGTTTGGTTGTTAGTAGCTTATTGATCCCAGAATCTCATCAAGCAGCTTCTTGAAGGATCCCAGGGTGTCGGCTTCAACAACATTGTCTATCATCTCTGGATTAATACGGCTACTATTTAAACTATCAACAACTGATGTCAAACAAACTGCTGTCAAAAATGTTGACAGTTTACTTATTCTAATCGAATTTGTCATTTATTTTACATTCTGAAATTGATGTCAGAGTTCTGATAGTACTAAGAATATATTTTTCTAAGCATAAACTTTTTTTTTTTGTATTTCACCAAGAAAATATACTGGAGAAATTGTATTATGTTTCTATCCTGGATATTTAACCCCAGATTAATTTAAATAAGGATTACTATTTAAACTTGGTTTAAACATTTGTACAAGATGAATCCAATATAAAATCTTGATATAGTGTAATCCTGGTTAGTGGGTGATCCAGGTTTGTGCAATCATTATTATTAATATTGATATTGTGCTTTAAGCCTGTCAGTCTATGAGAGTCAGACTTCTCTCTGGCAGAGCAGACTTGCTCTGTGCTTCGCTGAAGTTTTCACAATGATCTTTAATTCACTGTCATGTTCTCTCCAGCTAAACATGATTACAAAAAACATGAATAGTGATACATACAAGAGTAAAATCAAATACAAGATACAGGAAGTAGTTATAATTAAGAGCAGTAGTAGAATACAGCAAGGTGTGGAGCAGTTCAGTGCAAGCACAAGCTGAAGCAAGTACTGGTAAATAGTGTGCCATACAGTCCAGAGTTGTGAGGTTTACAGACACTGTCTCTACAGGGGTGTCTTGAGAAGGCGTCGGAAGGTGGTTAGGGACTGAGCACTCCTGATATCTGTAGGTAGGTCGCTCCACCACTGAGGAGGCAAGGGTGGAGAAGGAGCGGGCTCTGGAGGCAGGGGAGCAGAGAGGGTACAGCTAATCTGCTGGTGGTGGAGGAGTGGAGGGGGTGTAGGAAGAAATGATGGTCTAGAGATAGCAAGGAGCAGAAAGGTCGAGAGAGCGATCGGAAAGTACAAGAGTTTTGAATTGGATGCGAACAGCAATAGGGAGCCAGTGCAGACAGCAGAGTAGTTCGGGAGAAACGAGGACCGGAAAAGACAAAGCGAGCAGCAAAGCTTTGAATGAGTGGATGGACAGCAGAGGCAGGATATTAGTGGATATTTGTTTTAAATGATCTTCAGTAAAGTTGCAACATAAATGTGTTATTTTGTGTAACCTGTACAATTACTGTATTTAAATTAAATCATTCAGATGTCATAATTATCGATATATTGGCAATGACATTGGTGGGTTTCTATGGAAAATTAAAAGCAGCTCTCACATTTTACTGCTGTGTCTGTCGGGTCACTTGGGTTTCCATGTAGTTTTCTTATAGGTGAAAAGTGATCCTTCCAATGCAAATGCTCTAATTAATATTAAAATAGAGGAGGGTATATTTCAATGTTTCTGTCTGGGTTTACACAAAGTGTTTAGGTTGTGTTGAAGAATCGCAAGTGCAGCCTCCCTCATTTAGCCACCAGTAAAAAACATAAAAAAAGCAAAGGAAGCAAAACAAATTCATTCCACAAATACAAAAAGAAACAACAAACAAAACACCAACAATGTGGTCTTTCAGCGCACATTGTGTTGAGCAGGTTTTGTTAAACACAGTGTCTTGAATTCTCATCTCTCAGAAACCATTTCAGGTACAGTAGTGTCTTTGTAGTTGCAGTTATATATAACCCATGTATGCTAAACATATATAAACCATGTCTGCTAAACATATATAAACCATGTCTGCTAAACATGCGTCTGACCCTGACATTGATGTAACCTCATTTCTAGCGTCCAGCCACATTAATGATAACAATCACTAGCTTCTAGACTGTGCAGCCTATTCAACTGATATTAACACTGGCTCATCTTAATACCACAGATGTTTAAATATTAATTTAGGACTTTCTTTGTCATTTTACTATTTGAAAGACAAAATACACTTAACATTCTCTTAATGATTTCCAGTCAGTACACTGCTCTCAATACAGTTCCAATACAGCGGCTATCCATTCATTCTCTTAATGATTTCCAGTCAGTACACTGCTCTCAATACAGTTCCAATACAGCGGCTATCCATTCATTCTCTTAATGATGTCCAGTCAGTATACTGCTCTCAATACAGCAGCTATCCATTCATTCTCTTAATGATTTCCAGTCAGTACACTGCTCTCAATACAGTGACTTTTTTAGTGTAATGGAATTAGGGCTGCATTAGAAGGTTCATTTGCTAGCCTGGGATTCAAAAATTGTTTAACACCTTCAGAGATTCGTTAGACACCATTCACGCACTGTGTCGCTTCACAATGTGTGAATACTATAAATTGCACATTAAATGTCACTCACATGCAAAATTTGATCTTTTTATTTTTATAAAGCAAGTTACTTAAACAAAAGTTGTTGTATTAAAATCCAACCAAATCTTTATATGTAGTAACTCTATATGTACCGCTGCCGTGTATGGAGCAGGGTATATTATCCAAAGCACTGGGGGTTACCTATAGCGGTTGTAGTGCTTCACTAAAATATGTACTGAATACCTCGTGTACAAGACAGTGCACGAGAGGTGCTATGGCAGAATATGTTTGAAACACACAAAATATACTCCAACACTAATAATTTTAATTTTGAAAAAACATTCATTCACCATCTGGACAGCAAAGTGATAGCGTCAGCTGTATTGAAAGAAATGTCTCGAAACCCCTCTGCTGTTTGGGATTTTTTTTTGTTAAATGCCCAGACGACCAAAAAAAAAAAAAGTTGAATGCAAACTATGCAAGTGACTGTTGATGCATCATGAGGGCACATCCAATGTCGGGTCACTTTACAAGCGTACGTTCAGATTATTATTATTATTATTATTATTATTTTTAGCAGTAGTAGAACGTGACCAATAGCCTGCTGGGAACAGTGCCTGTTAAAGACAGCTTTGCCCAAGTCTGCAGCAGTTAGTGCTCTGCAATGCAAGCTTACTTGTACAATTACGTGTAAATAAACAAAGGTGTATTTTTATTTAAATTATAAAAACATGATACTGTTCTACATAATGTATTTTTAAACTACATATGAATGTTTCATTCTGGTTATATGGCTTACCTATAAAATAATAGGATTTTCAATCAAATACAAACAAGTAGCTTTGGCGACATGACCAGTAATTACACAGATTAGTACCATCAAAGGTTCGAACCTTCCTTCGGTAATGTGTTCCAAACCTTCGAAGGTCAAAATGTACCCTTTCGTTAGAGCCATCGTCTTTGGTTGGGGATGCGTAGCTAGTCGTGGTCACTAACAGGTGGGAGAGCCCTCAGCGACAGGCTCTATCGCTTACGCGACATATCTGAAACTGAAAATACTCAGCCACTTACAGCAAATAGGCACAACTGTCAAGCAATGGGGCCAAGGTTCCCCCAATTGTTTCTACTAACGTAGCGTTTTTCATGCGTTTGATCCACGTTTTTTGTGCCTGAAAAACACAAGCCAAGTTATTAGAAACAACTGGGTCAACCTTGGCCCCCATGGGTTTTACAGCTGTGCCTATTTGCTTTGTGCTGGGCAAGGTTGCTCCAATAGTTTCTTGAACCTTGGCTTGTGTTTTTGATATCTCTACGGCAGGGCACTTTTGATAACTTGGCATTTTTTCACATTTTCAATGTGTTTTTATTTCAGATTATATATGCACTGCTTAAAAATGCTACCACAGCTATACAGAATTGAACAAAATGAGACGTTAAATATCCACTTTCTGCTTCAAAACAAAGTGTAGATAATTAAAAATCACAACGTATGTTTTTGTATTACAATTACAATTATTTCAATGTCAGCTTTTTTATGTTAAGTACATGGACAACTACTAAGTGGTATGCAATTCAATATGCTAAAGCAACATTATTCAGCAGGATTCATTCAACTTTATGAAAACAATTTAATTCCTTCTATAGGGTGATGGTGCAAAACTTTTGGCCGTAGCTGTAATACATTGGCACAACTAAGTGTAAAGTTGTTTGGGTGATTCAAAACGGCTCATTCCCTGTGAGCGCTCTCGTGCCTTCGCAGGCTGTTCAAGTGTCTGAATGTCTCCTCACACTGGGAGCAGGGGTAGGGCTTCTCTCCAGTGTGAATGCGCCGATGTGTTTTTAGATGGTGCTGTTCGTTGAAGCTCTTGCCACAGTCGGCACAGCCGTACGGCCTCTCGCCTGTGTGAAGGCGTTCGTGGGTCTTCAGATTGGTCACCTGATTAAAGCTCCTCCCGCAAACCCTGCAGCTGTATGGTCTCTCCCCCGTGTGGAGACGGCGGTGGGTTTTCAAGCCCCCCGGGTGTTTGAACCGCTTGGGGCAGTCTGGGCAGTGGTAAGGGGCTTCCTCGCTGTGGCTCCTCTTGTGAGTCTGAAGCCCGTAGGAGTGTCGGAACTTCTTCCCGCATTGGGAGCAGGGATACGGTTTCTCTCCTGTGTGGAGTCGGGCATGAGATTTGAGGTGGTGCGGCTCAGCAAACCTCTTTCCACAGTCGGAGCAGACGTACGCTTTCTCTCCGCTGTGGGTGCGCTGGTGAGTCTTCAAGTTGGTGGCCGTGGCAAAGCGCCTCTCACACTCCCCACAGCTGTAGGGCTTCTCCCCAGTGTGAACCCGCTGGTGGATTTTTAAGTTGTCCGGGTTCCTGAACCGTTTCCCACACTCTGCACACTCGTACGGAGTCTCTCCCGTGTGGATCCTCCGGTGTCCCGCCAGCGTGTTGGCGTGTCGGAAGCTCCTCCCGCAGTCGGGGCAGTGAAACTCCTTCTCCTCCGTGTGGAGGCGTTGGTGTGTGTTGTATGAGGTCAGCTGGCTGAAGCTCTTACTGCACTGCGTGCAACTGTAGGGCTTCTCTCCTGTGTGAATTCTCTCATGTCTCTTCAGCACTCCAGATTCTCGGAAGCTCTTGCCGCACTCTGAGCAGCTGTATGGTCTCTCTCCTGTGTGCGCACGTCTGTGGACCGCGAGGCCACCGGTGCTCCGGAACTTTCTCTCGCAGTCGGGGCAGCTGTGAGGCATCTCTCCCGTGTGAGTGCGCTGGTGCGTCTTGAGCACACCCAGCTGCCGAAATGACTTACCGCACTCCAAGCAGTGGTAATTCTTCTCCCCAGTGTGAATCCTCTGGTGTGACTGAAGGTTCCCCAGGCTTCTGAAAAGGCTCCCACAGTCACTGCAATAGTACGGGCTCTCGCCGGTGTGGGATCTCCGGTGAACAAGGAGGTACTGGAGCCGCCCGAAACGCCTCCCACAGTCGGCGCACTCGTACGGAGTCTCCCCGCTGTGGGTCCTCCGGTGCAGTTTCAGATGCCCGGACTGTCGGAATCCCTTCCCGCAATCCTCACAGACGTGTGGAGCCTCTCCTGTGTGGATTTGCTGGTGCTTCTGCAGGTTTCCGGAGTGTCGGAAGCTCTTGCCACAGTCGGAGCAGGGAAACGGAGTCTCTCCAGTGTGGATGAGTTGGTGGGAGCTCAGGTGGGTCTTGCGTCGGAAACTCTTGCCACAGTCGGAGCAGGGAAACGGTTTCTCTCCCGTGTGGATCAGCTGGTGTCTGCGGAGATCTCCCAGTTTACCGAAACTCCTCCCGCATTCGGAGCACAGACACGGCTTCCGAGCTCTTTTAGATTTGACGCCCACAGCAGCCTCTTCTTTAATGGGGACAGGCTCTAGCTCAGTGGCCTCCTCTTTAATGTGGCTGCAGTCCAGCTCAGTGGCCTCCTCTTTAATGTGGCTGCAGTCCAGCTCAGTGGCCTCCTCTGTAATGTGGCTGCAGTCCAGCTCAGTGGCCTCCCTTTTAATGTGGCTGCAGTCCAGCTCAGTGGCCTCCCTTTTAATGTGGCTGCAGTCCAGCTCAGTGGCCTCCCCATTAACCTTTGCAGACTGCACATCAGGAGCCTCCTTTTTTTTTTCGATTTCCACATCTTTCTTCAGATCAGTAGAGATTTCCTCAGTCGCCCTGCCTGTGTCAAGAACAAAGATGAGATGAGTTTTCATGACGTTTATTCAATTGTTAAAAAATATACCAATTTTCTCCGGCCCAACATTACAAACTTTTTCACCTTCAACTATAGGATGGACATTTCTTCACAGAGAGCGCAGTGACGGGATGGAATGGGCTGCCTAGTCATGTTGTTGTGGCAGAATCACTTTAGGGTGGAAAGAAGACTCATATTGCACAGCAGTGTCACCCATTCTAGGTTTTACCACCAGCTTGATTAGCCACAGTGTGTATAGGTAACAAGCTTCTTAGGTGTGTCTTATAAATAAAGAAATGGAAGTCAAATATTACAGAAGCTAAGGTTACCTTTATACTAAATAGTCATTATTTTCGCACTTGCAATGTACATTTATGATTGTGTCCAGTACAGGTTTGTGTATTTACAGCAAAGGTCAAATGTTTTGCATCACCTCTGTGCAACAGGAGTCTTATTACTATACCTGCATTGTAATTCCAGTCCAGTGATATTAAACTGCAGTTACAATGTAATTCCAGTCCAGTGATATTAAACTGCAGTTACAATGTAATTCCAGTCCAGTCTAGTGATATTAAACTGCAGTTACAATGTAATTCCAGTCCAGTGATATTAAACTGCAGTTACAATGTAATTCCAGTCCAGTGATATTAAACTGCAGTTACAATGTAATTCCAGTCCAGTGATATTAAACTGCAGTTACAATGTAATTCCAGTCCAGTCTAGTGATATTAAACTGCAGTTACAATGTAATTCCAGTCCAGTATAGTGATACTAAACTGCAGTTACAATGTAATTCCACTCCAGTGATATTAAACTGCAGTTACAATGTAATTCCAGTCCAGTGATACTAAACTGCAGTTACAATGTAATTCCAGTCCAGTGATATTAAACAGCAGGGTTGGAAACAGGACTCACATTTCAGAGCAGTTTGATCCATTCCAGGTTTCATTAATTTAATTTTCATTTTCATTTCATTAGTTTAATAAGACACACCTGAGCTTGTTACCTGTACACACTGTGGCTAATCAAGCTGGTAATAAAACCTGGAACAGGTGCTGTGCAATAGGAGTCTTATTTCCATCCCTGACTATGGAATGTTTTTGTTAAGGACTTTATTTTTTTAAACCCATGTTGATTAATTCAGTCAAGATTGCAGTCACAGTAGAAGAGCTTCTTCATTTTTCAAAGCACCGCTAGACCTAACTCTAAAGTAGCCTGAAAGTTACGATATGGGAACTGTACATGCACTACAAATAATAGGAACTAAAGTGCCTGTGTAAGGGTTGTTGTGGGGATGAGTTCACGGTAACACCAGATTAAACACACATGTTTGAACTGTGTTCTGTGGTCTTAAATAAATACTTCTATATTATCACTCTGTGAGTACTCAACGTGACAAAAGATACCATATTACTCTGAATTACCGTCGCCCTTGAATACTCAGATATCAGATTTGCAATAGACGCCACTCTCTACATTTTTTCCCTACCCCAGTTAATTAAATGCAGCACTTAAAGAAATGCATACAACACATCACAAATAGAAACAAAATTAATTAAAACTTGAATAAAATGTACTTAAAAGAATACAATTACACACTGGAGCATACCTGTATTTTACTGTTGTTGGAAAACATGGATTGAGAATTGATTAGCAGTTTGCTACGCATGTGGACTGGCAGAGCTATACTGGTGTTTTTTTCTGAAAAGAGACTAATATTGCAGATAGCAGACTGTTTGGTTCAAACTGCATGTACTGCTAACAATTGATAGAGACGATGCGTCTACAAGTTTCTTGCCCAGCATTGACTGCAAGCTAACAAGATAACAATGCTGTGGACCAGAAGGGGCCAGGCTGTAAGACTTTGGAATGCAAAGCATAAAGGGGCTAAAAGGCTCCCAGGGACTGGCGTTGGACCCAGAGGTTCTCAGAGAGATCCAAAGAGATAATGCCACTGGGATCAAAGGGGCAGATTTATGGACCTTTTTTCTCCAGGAGTGTGAAGAATGCACTGAGTTCAGAGGTTGTCACACAAGACTACACACACACACACACACACACTAAATTAACAGAATAATGTGTTGTACCTTGACCATTGGTTAAGTGTCAGAGAAAGGGGAGGTGGACCATCTATACAGAAGGGTATTTAATGTCATGCAAACATTGTAATGTTGAGTATTGCTTGTCCTGTACCTGGGACCAGACTCCCTGCATATTTCAATAAACCTGGCAACTGATTGAAGAAAAGGACTCTGTGCATTTTCTTGAATCTACTTACTCACCATCTATTTTTTTTGTAAGTTACTTCAACTGTAAAGTTTACAGAGCCCAAACAAAAAAAGAAAACCGCAGTTACATAGCACTGTGTACTGATAAAATAAAAATACATATTTAGGAAATAGCAAGAACAGAAATACATTTTCGGTTGTAATGCATTTTTATTTAATTGCATTTCTGTTTTGGTTGTATGCACGGTATATTGGCTAATGAGACGCTGCAGAGTCCTGATCCAGACAGGGAGTTCAGAGAGTGGAAGGGCATGGCATTAGCAATGTGAAGCAACAATAAGCAACAGCATCAACTTCTGGTAAAACTTACTTCCACATCTCGCTCTGGAAGCGGGATTTTTATTTATACAAGAATAATTCGTTGGAGGGCTAACTCATATGTTAAAGGGTCCCTTATTTTATTGCAACATAGTACAGTGTGATTACCACAGTGTTCTTGCAAGCAAACATACACCTTTACAATTTACCCTTTAAGATTTAAGATTTACCCTTGTTTTTTGACTGACACATCAAGTATAATTCACCTCAGAGAATGTTTGTTTGTAGCCACTACCCCTCTTTACAGAGAAACCGGAGAATATGGAGAAAAAAAATAACTATGAAACGTTATACATTACAGCACGGACACTACCAGACACCGCCGCGTAGAGCGCAGAGAGCCGGCACTACCGGGCACCGCCGCCTAGAGCGCAGAGCGCCGGCACTACCGGGCACCGCCGCCTAGAGCGCAGAGCGCCGGCACTACCGGGCACCGCCGCCTAGAGCGCAGAGCGCCGGCACTACCGGGCACCGCCGCCTAGAGCGCAGAGCGCCGGCACTACGAGGCACCGCCGCGCAGAGCGCCGGCACTACCGGGCACCGCCGGGCAGAGCGCAGAGAGCCGGCACTACCGGGCACCGCCGCCTAGAGCGCAGAGCGCCGGCACTACCGGGCACCGCCGCGCAGAGCGCCGGCACTACCGGGCACCGCCGCCCAGAGCGCAGAGAGCCGGCACTACCGGGCACCGCCGCCTAGAGCGCAGAGAGCCGGCACTACCGGGCACCGCCGCCTAGAGCGCAGAGCGCCGGCACTACCGGGCACCGCCGCCTAGAGCGCAGAGAGCCGGCACTACCGGGCACCGCCGCCTAGAGCGCAGAGAGCCGGCACTACCGGGCACCGCCGCCTAGAGCGCAGAGCGCCGGCACTACAGCGAGGCGCATTTGAATTCATTTGAATTGCAGCATCTACCAACTTCACGCGCTCTCACGGCCACCTTAACTCACACTGGCATCTACCCTTTTTATTTATTTTTGCGTTTTAACCTCTGTTAACCTCATTTTGTGAGCCGCAGCTGTTAATTCTGCAAACACAGCCAGGTGATTTTATGACGCCTGGATATAAAATAAGAAACCGCAGATATATATATATATATATATATATACCGAGTCTTAGATAGAGAGAGAGAGAGAGAGAGAGAGAGAGAGAGAGAGAGAGAGAGAGAGAGAGAGAGAGAGAGAGAGAGAGAGAGATTAGACTTCGGTTTCTTATTTTATATCCAGGTTTCATTTTCTATGTGTTGAGCTGCTTCCCAGCCCGTGTGAAAGTGTACCGATCTGATTACGGGCACGTTTCTAACGTCACTGTCCTCACAATAGGATATTGTGTTGATTGTTCATTTTGAATGTATCAAACTACATCAATAAGGTCTGTAAGTTGTGGGGCTTTTTTAATAAGAAAATAATTATGTTAAACAACGAAACAAAACACCAACACTATGCAACGCATATATAAAACTGTGTGTGTGTTTTTTGTTTGTTTGTTAGTTTTCTTTTTAAAGCAGCCAATTACAAAAGGCCAGTACAAGTTACTTCTGCAGAGAAATAACTTTCACTGCCCGCGCAAACCCCGAATAAAACAGCACATCATTCACCAGTACATGCATCTCACAACACGGAGACAAGTTCTTTGAAAACAATACATAACTCTTCAATCTGCCATTGAAACGCCCCTTTCCAGCCCCGGGCCTGCCTGCTTTCTCTGCCCCCTCCTCCTAATTCATATTACCTGCTTTATTGCCGCGGGTGGAGCGCTTCGCCGCCCCTCCTTTTCGGTGTCGTGTTTTCATTTTCTTCCTTCACGCTTTCTTTCCCTCCTGTTTTAAACCCCTTTGGTTTTAGACAAACACAAGCAGAGTCTGTGCCGCGGAAGCTGAGACTCACAGGGCGTTTCCAATCCCACCACAGACCTCAGACTAACCCGCAACCCCGGCTCTCCTAAACACAGCCTCCCGCTCGGCTATAGAGAGCCCGCCGCCCCCCTGCAAATATTTACAGCGCAGATTTATAACAAAGGGTGCGATCGCTGAGCTCACTCGGACCAACTCGGCCATCGATCTTCTAAGACTGATCTCCGTGAGCTCACCTCAGCCCCCAGGCTTGATCTAGAGCTATACCACCTCCAGCATGCGGCGCAGGGGGCTACCTGAATTCAAATCGGATTCGCTGGAAAAGCTATATGAACTACAAGCAGCTCGTTTACGATGTTAATATTGAAACACAGTAATGTTTTATTAAAAGATCCCCGGTATCACAATTCCCTTTGCGGTTCATATTAGATGAATTGCCAGACCGCGCTGCACAGTTTGTGTTTTGCGGTTGGTATATCCCTGGTTGCGCAGCGCCTCCCCCGTCCTGTGGGAGGCAGACCCGCTCAGACAGCGAGAGAGAAGAGATAGGAGTTAAGTGAGGCTTTATGAAGTTGTAAAATTGTTTTTAAAACTACAGAAAGCTGTTATTTTGAAAGGGCCGTGTTGGTGTGTGTTGTGTTTGTGAAGCGGCGTGGCTGTGCAGCGAGTTTGTTTTTATTCTCAACCCCCAGTTACAGTCTGCGTGTTGTTTAGCAAAGAAACCCCTAAATATGCAAACAACGTTTTAACAGCGCAAAGAATAAACTACAAAGTAAAATAAATAAATACATTAAAATAAAATAAATAAATAAATAAATATAAATAAAATAAAAAAACGTACACACCCGAGTATGTATTGAAATTAGTGCGGTCATTCGATTACATTTTTGTATTCGTTAATTTGTGGGTATTATTGTGGGTTGATTAACTAATTATTAAACTAATTAAACTAATTATTTGTGGGTTGATTAACTAAAACAATGTAATAAAGGTAACGGTCTTATATCTGCTCTCCTGCATGTAATACTAAAAAATCAATAGAATATAGGGAATTTGGTCATTGGTAGTATTATTTATATCTTAGCAAATGTTTCTTTGTTACTGCGCTATTGAGTGTACCAGTGCTGGGGACATTCCGAAAACGCTTAACGTCGCTTAATGACTTTGGGAGTGGTTAACATGTAGAAAACAGAAAGTACTGATTAGAGGAAAAACCTCAGAATGGAGTGTGGTAACCAGCGGTGTACCACAGGGATCAGTATTAGGTCCTCTGCTATTCCTAATCTACATTAATGATTTAGATTCTGGTATAGTAAGCAAACTTGTTAAATTTGCAGACGACACAAAAGTAGGAGGAGTGGCAAACACTGTTGTAGCAGCAAAGGTCATTCAAAATGATCTAGACAAGATTCAGAACTGGGCAGACACATGGCAAATGACATTTAATAGAGAAAAGTGTAAGGTACTGCATGCAGGAAATAAAAATGTACATTATAAATATCATATGGGAGATACTGAAATTGGAGAAGGAATCTATGAAAAAGACCTAGGAGTTTTTGTTGACTCAGAAATGTCTTCATCTAGACAATGTGGGGAAGCTATAAAAAATGCTAAGAAGATGCTCGGATACATTGTGAAAAGTGTCGAATTTAAATCAAGGGAAGTAATGTTAAAACTGTACAATGCACTAGTAAGACCTCATCTTGAATACTGTGTTCAGTTCTGGTCACCTCGCTATAAAAAAGATATTGCTGCTCTAGAAAGAGTGCAAAGAAGAGTGACCAGAATTATTCCGGGCTTAAAAGGCATGTCATATGCAGACAGGCTAAAAGAATTGAATCTGTTTAGTCTTGAACAAAGAAGAATACGTGGCGACCTAATTCAAGCATTCAGAATTCTAAAAGATATTAAGAGTGTCGTCCCAAGGGACTTTTTCAGCCTGAAAAAAGAAACAAGGACCAGGGGTCACAAATGGAGATTAGACAAAGGGGCACTCAGAACAGAAAATAGGAGGCACTTTTTTACACAGAGAATTGTGAGGGTCTGGAATCAACTCCCCAGTAATGTGGTTGAAGCTGACACCCTGGGATCCTTCAAGAAGCTGTTTGATGAGATTCTGGGATCAATAAGCTACTAACAACCAAACGAGCAAGATGGGCCGAATGGCCTCCTCTCGTTTGTAAACTTTCTTATGTTCTTATATACTAAAGAATGCAGCTACAAACTCCAAATTTGGCACAATATTAGTTCATAAAGAGTACAATATATGATATAAATTGTGCCTGTATAGGAAGGGGAAATATATAAAACCCACGTTAAGCCTTGGTTTCCCATTATAAAAACACGCTTAACGTGGCTTAATGTATCCAAATCTATTGCTACAAACTTGACGCAATGGGTCAATTGCAACAAACTTGCAGTTAGTATGGAGCTGCGTACTAAGTTGCGTACCAGCTAGTACAGTACCATCTCAGGATCATCCCCAGCTGCGTACTAACTTAATACCAATTGCAACGAAAACAGAAGCGGAACAAAGCTGGGGACTAGCTGATCTCCAGTTTCAGTACGGTACTGAGGATCGTGGTTTGTTTTGGTGCGCTTCCAAACAGGAACTGAAAATCTGAGTGATTGGTACAAATTATATTGTAAAAGCTTTTTTTTTTCTTTTCTTTACGAAACCTAAACATCTTAATTATTTTATTTATTTTGATTTATTCTTGCTTAAGTTGTAAACTTGAAAGGGTATATTTACTCACAGCAAATACTGAATTGCCCTTGTGGTTTTTTTTTTGTGTTTTTTTTTTTTTTTTTGACCTCCCCGGTTGCACGTGACAAACTTGTCAGGTGTTGTATGTAGTGTGACCACTTGATGAATTAATATATATATATATATATATATATATATATATCTATATATATATATATATATATATACTATATATATATATAAAAAAAAAAGACAATGAAAATGCATTGCACAGGCAGAGATTGACCTGGAGACCTGGAGATTTTTAAACAACACAGTACTAATGTTTTAACTTAGGAAGAGTTTAGAAATCAATATTTGGTGGAATAACCCTGATTTTCAATCACAGCTTTCATGCGTCTTGGCATGCTCTCTACCAGTCTTTCACATTGATGTTGGGTGATTTTATGCCACTCCTGGTGCAACAATTCAAGCAGCTCGGCTTTGTTTGATGGCTTGTGACCACCCATCTTCCTCTTGATCACATTCCAGAGGTTTTCAATGGGGTTCAGGTCTGGAGATTGGGCTGGCCATGACAGGGTCTTGATCTGGTGGTCCTCCATCCACACCTTGATTTGACCTGCCTGTGTGGCATGGAGCATTGTCCTGTTGGAAAAACCAATCCTCAGAGTTGGAGAACATTGTCAGAGCAGAAGGAAGCAAGTTTTCTTCCAGGACAACCTTGTACTTGGCTTGATTCATGCCAAAGCTGCCCGATTCCAGCCTTGCTGAAGCACCCCCAGATCATCACCGATCCTCCACCACATTTCACAGTGGGTGCGAGACACTGTGACTTGTAGGCCTCTCCAGGTCTCCATCTAACCATTAGACAACCAGGTGTTGGGCAAAGCTGAAAACTGGACTCATCTGGGGGTGCTTCAGCAAGGCTGGAATCGGGCAGATTTGTCTTTGTGAAGGGCGCATGAATCAAGCCAAGTACAAGGTTGTCCTGGAAGAAAACTTGCTTCCTTCTGCTCTGACAATGTTCTCCAACTCTGAGGATTGGTTTTTCCAACAGGACAATGCTCCATGCCACACAGGCAGGTCAAAATCAAGGTGTGGATGGAGGACCACCAGATCAAGACCCTGTCATGGCCAGCCCAATCTCCAGACCTGAACCCCATTGAAAACCTCTGGAATGTGATCAAGAGGAAGATGGGTGGTCACAAGCCATCAAACAAAGCCGAGCTGCTTGAATTGTTGCACCAGGAGTGGCATAAAATCACCCAACATCAATGTGAAAGACTGGTAGAGAGCATGCCAAGACGCATGAAAGCTGTGATTGAAAATCAGGGTTATTCCACCAAATATTGATTTCTAAACTCTTCCTAAGTTAAAACATTAGTATTGTGTTGTTTAAAAATGTATTTACACTCACTCACTTCTAAATCTTTTGTAAAGTCATTTTTTTATTACTTTAGTATAAATACATGTTAATTTGGATTCATATGTTGTTTTTTTCTGACTTTATGTGAACGAAAAAACACACATTTGCCCGTTTTCCCATTGGAAATAGTGATATTCCGAAATATCACTATCCTGGTCACAAAAGCAAAGTTTGTGAATAATAATAGCCATTTTCTATACTTTTGAGGCATAAGCAATTAGGAAATAACACTTACTACCCAGGAACAAAAAAAAAAAAAAATTGTTACACAGTGTTATTTTTGTTAAAACAAACAAACAAAAATAATAGGTTTCCTTACTTGAACAGGGTGCTTGCTGTTCAGTTTCATCCTTTTGCATGTTGCCTCACTGTTTATTCACTGTTCTTATAGCATGCTGTCTTGTTTTCATTTTGCATGTTGCCTCACTGTTTATTCACTGTTCTTATAGCATGCTGTCTTGTTTTCATTTTGCACATTGCCTGGCTGTTCATTCACTGTTCTTATAGCATGCTGTCTTGTTTTCATTTTGCACGTTGCCTGGCTGTTTATTCACTGTTCTTATAGCATGCTGTCTTGTTTTCATTTTGCACGTTGCCTGGCTGTTCATTCACTGTTCTTATAGCATGCTGTCTTGTTTTCATTTTGCATGTTGCCTGGCTGTTCATTCACTGTTCTTATAGCATACTGTCTTGTTTTCATTTTGCATGTTGCCTGGCTGTTCATTCACTGTTCTTATAGCATGCTGTCTTGTTTTCATTTTGCACGTTGCCTGGCTGTTCATTCACTGTTCTTATAGCATACTGTCTTGTTTTCATTTTGCATGTTGCCTGGCTGTTCATTCACTGTTCTTATAGCATGCTGTCTTGTTTTCATTTTGCATGTTGCCTGGCTGTTTATTCACTGTTCTTATAGCATGCTGTCTTGTTTTCATTTTGCACGTTGCCTGGCTGTTCATTCACTGTTCTTATAGCATACTGTCTTGTTTTCATTTTGCATGTTGCCTGGCTGTTCATTCACTGTTCTTATAGCATGCTGTCTTGTTTTCATTTTGCATGTTGCCTGGCTGTTCATTCACTGTTCTTATAGCATGCTGTCTTGTTTTCATTTTGCATGTTGCCTGGCTGTTCATTCACTGTTCTTATAGCATACTGTCTTGTTTTCATTTTGCATGTTGCCTGGCTGTTCATTCACTGTTCTTATAGCATGCTGTCTTGTTTTCATTTTGCATGTTGCCTGGCTGTTCATTCACTGTTCTTATAGCATACTGTCTTGTTTTCATTTTGCATGTTGCCTGGCTGTTCATTCACTGTTCTTATAGCATGCTGTCTTGTTTTCATTTTGCATGTTGCCTGGCTGTTCATTCACTGTTCTTATAGCATGCTGTCTTGTTTTCATTTTGCACGTTGCCTGGCTGTTCATTCACTGTTCTTATAGCATGCTGTCTTGTTGCTGAACGGTTACAGTTTTCTTGCTGCATGATTTCTCTTTGTCATCTTTCTGTAATGACAATTTACTGTAAGTAGTGTACTAATCATTGTCTTGTGTAAAATGTTATAAAATATTACTTTTCTGTAATAAAATGTTTTAGTCTGATTTTTATTTATTCTAGTTTTGAAAATAAATAAATACAACAAAGTTGTCTCCGTCCTTCCCAAATAATTTTTTTTTTTATTTTTTGTAATATTTAATATGGATATATATATATATATATATATATATATATATATATATATATATATATATATATATATATATATATATATATATATATATATATTTACTTTTTTTTTTGATAACTTGTGTGTTGTTTCTTTATTTTTTTTTTATAATGAAATAGAATTGTATCTCAAACAGGGCAATAATGTTTCCAATCTCACTTTTTGGCAAGTCTTAGCCCTGGTCTGCCTTTGCCATTTTGGAGGTTGATTTTTGTAAAATACTATGCATTATAAAACCTTACCTAGTTCTGCCACTGTACAAGATATTTCAATTGTAATTCCAGATTTGAAATTCTGACAAGCTGTGAAGCTACAATACTTATGTTTTTTTTTTTTTTTTTTTTTTATATGAAACTTGGAAAGAGGTTGAAATCGGCAATTTAAAAAATATATGATTTATTATTTTTCATATTTTTATCATTTTTTGGGAGGTGTAGCTCATATGAAAAAAAAAGAATCACCACATAACAAACTAAATGACATCACTGGAAAGATCTTGGGTTTTAATTAATGGCGCTAAATCTTGGGACAGAAATAAAACTTAGCAAAGAAAATGTAACAATATTTAAACTTCCACACATAATTACATTTATCAGTTGTTTGTGTGAATCATGGAGACAAACTAAAGTTATCAGCTACATATTTCTTACTACTGATAATAATGGAATGAATAACTATTATTTCATTTAGAAATATTTATTTTGAGAAAATAATCAAGAGTAGTGTCCCTTATTGATATTTCAAAATTCGGGAGGAGGGTCAGACACCAATCTCTGCGTCACCAAATTGAATCATTCAATTTACACATTAGCTAATTAAGATTGTCAGCACAATACCCCCTTCACTTTCCTCTCAGTTACGTTTCGATTTAATCGTAAATGAAATCAAACGCAATCTTCTGTCTCTCCTAGGCCATTTAAACTACGCAATGAGAACGTTTCTTTTGGGGGTCTTCCTGGGCCCAAAAAAATCTGTTCTTCTCCACTCAGATAATTCAGCTACAGTCCAAATTAACAAAGGTCATTCATCCTCCCACCACATAATGATAATATTCAGAAGGATTATTTGGTTACCTGTTACTCATCAGTTCATTCTCAGAGTTTAACACATTCTCGGCCACCTGAATGTAATTGCTGATTCTCTTTCTCATTCCCAAATGCAGAGATTCAGAGCATTAGCTCCTGAGGAAGACCTCCTGCCAACTCAGCTTCCTCCCTTTTCAGACCTGATATTCATGTGAGCCACCTGCTGCATTCCCTAATTCTGCAGGATCAAGAAACAGCTCTTCTCAGCATCACTCCCCTCTCACTGCAAATATACTGGTCATCTTGGAATTGCATTCCGTTCCCTTCATTTTCAATGCCTGTAGTATTATCCTATATTATGTCCCTTAAGAATGGAGCGATAAGAGTTTCCTCCATCAATATTTCAATTTCCGGCATCCAGTTTTTCTACAAACTAATTTTCGGCATTCCCAGCTCCACTCTCGGCAACTCACACATTTCTCTAATCCTGAAAGGTCTTCAGCGACCAGAATCTCTTTCTCCCCCTGCTTGCTTTCCTATCACCATCAAAGTACTCTCTTGGTGCCTCTCATCCGCTTCGGCTACTCCTCCCAGTTTTTAGATAAACCTTAAAGCCCTTTTCTCTTAGCCTTCTTGGGTTCCTTAGGTGCTCCAGAGTCTACATCACTCTCAAATTCAACCCCAGACCTCTTCTGCTACCTTTTCCTTCCTGTTCAAAACAAGTAAAACTGTCCAGGAAGATTAGGGAACCCTTTCTGTTTCATTTATAAATAAAACTCCCATGTTAGCCCATATGACCCCTTTCTCTCTTACCCATCTCCATCTTTCTCTGGGCGCACCACCCCCAGACCCGCTGTTTATTAGCGAAATTGGAACAATCGTCACCTGCCATTGGTTCTTCTTTCACCTTCGCCAGATTCTTTCCAGGTCCGGATTCACAGCTGAGCAGTTCTCCGGTCATTCCTTCAGAATCATAATAGCTTCTTGCCACGGAGTTCCAGGCTCCCTTATCAAATGTTTAGGTTGTTGGTCATTCAGTGCTTACCAGGTTTACATTAGAACAAATTATGGATCCTAAAAATGCTTTTACAAAAATGTACTCTTAAGCATTAGTAGCTGCCCGGAGGAAGGGCAATTGAATCAGCCATGGATTCTCAGAGGTTAATTTCCCAAAAATGGGTTTTGTTTACCTCTCCTGCATGATGATGATCATTTGCTAAAGGTTGGCTAAACCTTCAAGTGGGCTATATTCAATACTAACCGTGGCATTGAGACCAGCTTGTTCTTTTAGGGGGTCTCCACCTCGTCCATTCGGCTAGGCAGCGAGCCTCCAAACCAAGTTAGGTTTGAAGCCAAATGAAAGCGTATATACAACATAATTCTCTATAAAATTACATACTCTGCATCAATCTGCTACAACTGTCAACAACAAAGAATAAATTACACAACTCCTGAAGTGAATTTTACCTTAAACAACATGATAACTGTACAAACCTTGTTTGACAAAAAGCCTTCAAACACAGAGCAACCAGGAGACCAGACAGCACCTCTCAATGAGAGAACAAACAAAACATTTAAAAAACAACCTGGAGATTGACTCTGAGGGACTAGACCAAAGAGAAGCTGACAGAAATGAAGCATTCACGAAACGACAAACCAACTGCGCAGTCAAAGATTTTTTATGACATACTGTATGTTCCTTCTCAAAAATGTGTTTTAATATTAGCCTTTAATAAAGGAAAACAACTGCTTTAATTTCCATGTATCTATTTCAGTGCAATGTAGTTTATTCATTGTGATAAAGAAATACTTTTTTAAAAACATTTAAACTTTGTTTCTGTTTTCTAGGGGGAGTAAAAAAATACATTGACATTAATTCCTGTACTAAGAGTTACTCTTAAATGAATTCACGATTCAGTTCTCTTGTACTTTTTTTATGGTAAACTGACTGTCAGCTGAGCAGAATATCCCCAAAACTGAGCTGAATTCAGAAAAGCAAAGCAGCACAGAATTTGGGACGTTATCTGATAACCAAATCTGTCAAGAATTTGAGACCTTATGTTAGGTTACTTACCGTAACCCGGGTTCCCTTTCAATTTGAAGATGACCACCACTACATTAGGTATGGGATATTCCTGCCCTTTGGGTAGGTATTGCTGAGCTCTCTATACCAGAGCTGCCGAAAGGCCCCTTCCTGGGGTGACGCACTTGGTCCCGCCTACGGAGGCAATAAAACCGTCACTCACAGGAAGATCCTCCTCTTTTTCCATCGAACCCGTGAGGGTGACCGAAGTGACCTCATGGGTGGTGGTGGTCTTGTCTTGCAGGGAATCAGGGTTATGGTAAGTAACCTAACGTTCCCTTTCAATACGAAGACGACCACCATGACATTATATACCAGAGCCATCGCAAGGGAGAAGGAACGGCAGCATATGAGGGACGCACAAGCACTGCCTAAACCAGGTGTGAACTTACACCCTCAAGGACTCTTGTGCCTACAGAAGGCAATGCAGGGTCAACCATATTAATACGGTAGAACCTGGAGAAAGTATGTGGCAAAGCCCAGCTAACTGCAGGACAGATGTCAGACATCGAGGCACCTTTGAAAAGGACCAAAGATGTAGCCAACCCTCTAGTGGAGTGTGCGGCTACCCTACCAGGTGGGAGCAAGCTAGCACCATCATATGCAGTCTAGACTGTGTCCACAATCCAGTGTGACAGACGCTGCTCAGAGAAGGGCTGTCCTAGGGTCTGAGTCCCGTGACAGACGAAGAGCTGGTCAGATTGACACAGAGCTCTTGTCCTATGCACGTAGCATCTCAATGCCCGCACTGGGCAGAGGAAATTTTATCTCTCATCCTCCGTTGAAGCAAACGGAGGTGAATGAAAAGATTCGAGTTCCACAGACTGGTTAATGTGGAAGGCTGTAATCACCTTGGGGAGGAAAGCGGGGTTGGTGCGCAGCGACACCCTGCTGCCATCCTCCCAAATACTGATGCGGGAGCTGTGCACAGACAGCACCTGCAGCTCACTGATCTACTTAGAGGAGGATAGCCAAGAGGAAGACCGTCTTCATAGACAGGTACTGCAGCTCTATGGAGTGTAAGGGCTCAAACAGGGCCTTTGTGAGAGCCTCTAGTACAATATTAAGGCTCCATTCGGGCAGAACAGTCCTCCTAGAAGGGCGTAATCACCATGCACCTTTAAGGAAACAGGTAGCGAAGAAATGCACACCCGGAGACATAGAATCTACAGGGGCATGGTGAGCAGAAATAGCCACTAAATACACCTTCAAGGTGGAAGGCGATCTTCCAGCATCGAGCAGTTCTTGCAGAAACTGGGCAAGTAATGGGGTCATGGTTCCCAGCCAGACTCCAAGTTTAAAAATACTTCCACTTTCAGATATACAAAGAACTAGTGGAGTCTGCCCTAGCACTCTGTATTGTACCCACAACCGCGTCCGATAGCCCTAGGGCTAGCCAGTAGTCCCTTTCAGGGGCCAGAACCATAGTTGGAACCTCCCCAGTTCTGGGTGCCAAAAAGAGCTTTTCGCCTGACTAAGGACATCCAAACAAAGTGGAATCTCCCAGGGCTGGCTGTGGAACAGCTGGCACAGGGTTGAAAACCATATTCTCCTGGGACACTTGGGAGCCACTAGGAGAACTGACACTTTCTCTAACCAGACTTTTTCGAGAAAAGCTGGGAGCAGCGGTACAGGCGGGAAAGCGTACAAAAAACGCTTTGGGCCATTCGTGTGCTAGATTGGACTCCCTAAGCGGTGGAGGGAATACCACAGGGGGCAATGCGAGTCACCACTCCGATGGATGCGGGCCACTCCTGGAGAGGAGGTCCGCTGCCCAATTCATTGCTCTGGGAATGTGCGTCGCCTGTAGGGAAACAGCAGGTTCCTCTGAGCCCATATCAATAGCTTGAAAGCTATGCGATGCAACCTCAGGACCATAGGCCTCCCTGGTGGTTTTCATACACCACCACTATTGTGCTGTAGGAGGAAGTGGTGGAGAACAATGGATACCGCTTGCAACTCCAGCATGTTTATGTGCAGGGATGTCCAGCGATCCGGCCAGGATCTGCATACTGCTCTGCCTTCCCAGACCCGCGGTATGGCAATTGGGGCTACAGCAGGGCCTGGACAGGGGCCTGGGCCACTGCTGCCTGTCTAACCAAGAACTCTAGGACCTGGACCATCTGGGCCTTGAGGTCCATAATGTCCCTCGCCTGCTTAGAACGCTTCACCCATCTCGTTTGCAGAGATGGGGAGCGACTGCGGGCGGTCTGCACATTGGGAATGTCCAGCACCTGGGACAGGTAGTCTGGGGCACCCAGAGCCGCTGACAGTCTGGCCATGGAGGATGTGGAGCTCGTCCTCATGGCTCTCTCTAAACGAGCCTCTTTCAGTTGGGGTTGAAAAGCCTCACAGACACTACATGCCCCATCCCTCTCAAGGGTCATGGCAAATGACATTTAATAGAGAAAAGTGTAAGGTACTGCACGCAGGAAATAAAAATGTACATTATAAATATCATATGGGAGATATTGAAATTGGAGAAGGAATCTATGAAAAAGACCTAGGAGTTTTTGTTGACTCAGAAATGTCTTCATCTAGGCAATGTGGGGAAGCTATAAAAAAGGCTAACAAGATGCTCGGATACATTGTGAAAAGTGTTGAATTTAAATCAAGGGAAGTAATGTTAAAACTGTACAATGCACTTGTAAGACCTCATCTTGAATATTGTGTTCAGTTCTGGTCACCTCGCTATAAAAAAGATATTGCTGCTCTAGAAAGAGTGCAAAGAAGAGCGACCAGAATTATTCCGGGCTTAAAAGGCATGTCATATGCAGACAGGCTAAAAGAATTGAATCTGTTCAGTCTTGAACAAAGAAGACTACGTGGCGACCTAATTCAAGCATTCAAAATTCTAAAAGGTATTGACAGTGTCGACCCAAGGGACTTTTTCAGCCTGAAAAAAGAAACAAGGACCAGGGGTCACAAATGGAGTTTAGAAAAAGGGGCATTCAGAACAGAAAATAGGAGACACTTTTTTACACAGAGAATTGTGAGGGTCTGGAATCAACTCCCCAGTAATGTTGTTGAAGCTGACACCCTGGGATCCTTCAAGAAGCTGCTTGATGAGATTTTGGGATCAATAAGCTACTAACAACCAAACGAGCAAGATGGGCCGAATGGCCTCCTCTCGTTTGTAAACTTTCTTATGTTCTTATGTTCTTATGTGGGACGCCCAAGCACCGCACGTAGAGGGTGTGCCTGTCCTCCTGTGGGATGTTGGCGTTGCAGGTCGTACAGGGATGGGACCCCGACATGGGCCTGACGTTGTGCATTAGCACTGAGGCACTGCTTACACTGCGTTGAACACTGGTAAATGTTAATGTAGTGTGTACACTCACTAAAGTTACAGCAAAGGTATTAACACTGTGCACCGTGCACCGTGCGCAGAGTACCGTGGGCACCTTGTGTGCACCGCTTGCCCTGTGCGTCCCAAGCACCATGTGTATCAGGTACCGTACACTATGTAAACTGCATGCTGTGCGTAATCACACTAGAGTGGTAGAGGTATCAGCATGTGTGCACACGTGCACTGTGCATACCGAGCACCGCATACCATTCAGTGCTACTGTACACTACTGCTGAGGTGTCGCTTACAACAAGCACCTGTGCACTGAGATAAATATATCACAGACTATGCGTGCACCATGATACTGCAGCATTGGGGAGGCCGCTACGTAATGTGCCTACCCTAACCGCATGGTCAACACACACACACCTGTTCAGCATGCAGCATGTAGCATGTAGCATGTACGGGGGGGACGCAGGGCTGAAGCCGCGGTGGGTTAGTTGAAGCTGACAGTAAAACATGGTAAAAAGTAAAGGGAGAGAGAATACACCGTTTGTTTACAAGGCCCGACTCACAGATGTGGGTGGGCCTGTGCAGCCGGCAGGGTCTACTCGACAGCGGTGATGCGGCAAGTCCTAGCTCCGTGGAGGAGAGCGTGGCTGGAAAGGTCACTTGACAAAGTCCTGAGGAGGACACGTGTGCTCTCAGGAAGAATAGACAATCATTTGTGAATGACTGCACAGACAGACACTCACATATGAGAGACAGATATAAAGAGTAGCCTACCATGACTGGAGCGCACCAGATTCTCCACCCCTCCTTATTTTACACAATGAACTAGTCCGAGCCTGTGAACCTCATTGCTTGACACGTGTCATTGATGAAGTTGATGCATACAATAATGTTTTTGATTTTAGAAATGGAAATTGGTTTTTGTTTTAGGAAGCTACCTGCAAAACAGACAAACAAACAAAGTGAGGTAGGATTATTTATTTCTAAAATACAAGGGCTAATCTTACACACAAATGATTTTGGGGAAACTTAATGAAGCTTCTGTTATTTACCAAAAACGCTTTGACATGAATTTGTTTAATTAAGGGGACAGGTGAAAAAACACAAAGTGAAAACAAAATTGAGATAGAAAAATATTTTGTTGAATGTAGCTTATCATTTTTTAACTTGTTTTCAATTGTATTTTCTAGCTAGCTACAACACACATGAAACCTCTGTATAGATAGTGGTGATAAATTGTTTAATAAAGAACTGTATAAAGCAGGAGACATAGTAGATGTGTTTATTTTAATACAGGGTCGGCTATATCGATTACTTCTTAGAAACCTGCTGCTCCGGATGCAGTAATGAATTAGTTGGTAGCAAAGGGAATTTAAGCATCGTTTTGCTGCAAAATCCAGAACAGCCCACAATTACAAGCATTACACCGATTTTAACAATTAAACAGTGTTTTCAAGCCGACCGGTTTCACATGGAATCCCAGGTTACACTGCGAGGACTCGATTAAGGGAGTACAGTACTGTGCTTATTCTGTGGAAAGGCATGATAAATTAAAGTAATACATAGTTGTCTTTTAAGCAAGTGTGTGTTTGGGGGGGGGGGAGGTGGGGCTGTAAGGGATGAAATTACAGAGGTTAACATTAGGTACATTAAGAACATTTCTTATAGCTGCTGTTTCAATACTTGCCATCTGCTTTTATAAGAATCTGTCCTGACATCATGCCTTATTTTTCACACATGTTTTGTCCCCCCCCACCCCCCCTTACAGTAGCCCTTGGTTACAGTAGTTTCATCATTCGATTCATGGGACAGGAAAGTGATTTTTTTATTATTTGTACATGTTATGTATATAGAGTTCTTTCTTGGGAAAAGATTAATTCATACTGTAGAATTCTTACCTGTCAGACAGAAAGGTATGGGATCTGTGATCCGGGTGTATCCAGCACAAATGAGCCCCTGCTGCTAGCACTGAAGAAACAGAATCGAGGTGCTTCCTGAGGTAACAGTGCTGACATGGGGTTTGAATCCCAGCTCCTCTACAGTAAAGACTCTGCTGACACTTCAGCTGATTGAATCAGCAGAGGTGTAGACAATAGTGCCACAGTACAGCCTGGAATGAATTCTGGGGCTCGAAACATCGATCAAACAAGGATCAAACTCATCACTCACACCTCTTCAATATGATAAACCTGCCAGCACTTCAAACAAGGATCAAACTTCATCACTCACACCTCTTCCCTACGATAAACCTGCCAGCACTTCAAACAAGGATCAAACAAGGATCAAACTCAAGATCCTTTCCCAACAGCAAGAGAACATTCAAAGAGGAGATTCAATGTTTAAGAGATACAAATGGCAAAACCATAGATGAAAAAAAAAAATAGCAAATATATTAAATGATTACTTTTCACAAGTTTTTACAAAGGAAGATACTGACAACATATCCCACATGTCATCCAGTTCCTATCCAGTTTTAAATAACTTTAGCATAACTGAGGCAGAAGTGTTAAAGGGACTAGGAGCTCTTAAAATAAACAAATCCCCTGGGCTGGATGAGATCCTCCCAGTAGTACTCAAAGAAATGAAAGAAGTTATTTACAAACCGCTAACCAAGATCATACAGCAGTCTCTTGACACAGGGGTGGTACGGACAGACTGGAAAATTGCAAACGTAATACCGATCCACAAAAAGGGAAACAAAACTGAACCAGGTAACTACAGACCAGTAAGCCTGACTTCTATTATATGCAAACTTATGGAAACTATAATAAGATCCAAAATGGAAAATTACCTATATGGTAACAAGGTCCTGGGAGACAGTCAACATGGTTTTAGGAAAGGGAGATCGTGTCTAACTAACTTGCTTGATTTTTTTTGAGGATGCAACATCGATAATGGATAATTGCAAAGCATATGACATGATTTATTTAGATTTCCAGAAAGCTTTTGACAAAGTCCCGCACAAAAGATTAATTCTCAAACTGAACGTAGTTGGGATTCAAGGAAACTCATGTACATGGATTAAGGAGTGGTTAACATGTAGAAAACAGAAAGTAATGATTAGAGGAGAAACCTCAGAATGGAGTGTGATAACCAGTGGTGTACCACAGGGATCAGTATTAGGTCCTCTGCTATTCCTAATCTACATTCATGATTTAGATTCTGGTATAGTAAGCAAACTTGTTAAATTTGCAGACGACACAAAAGTAGGAGGAGTGACAAACATTGTTGTAGCAGCAAAGGTCATTCAAAATGATCTAGACAAGATTCAGAACTGGGCAGACACATGGCAAATGACATTTAATAGAGAAAAGTGTAAGGTACTGCACACAGGAAATAAAAATGTACATTATAAATATCATATGGGAGATATTGAAATTGGAGAAGGAATCTATGAAAAAGACCTAGGAGTTTTTGTTGACTCAGAAATGTCTTCATCTAGACAATGTGGGGAAGCTATAAAAAAGGCTAACAAGATGCTCGGATACATTGTGAAAAGTGTTGAATTTAAATGCAGATGCAGATGCAGCCTTGCAGTCTCCCACCAGCCAGGCACACCGGCCGCTGTCCACCTTGGCACCTTTGACAGCTCCTGTCCAAACTGACCCTGCTCCATCTGTCAAGGGAACTGAACCCACAGTGTCTCCGGCACCCCCAGGGTTCCCCAGCAGCACCGTCAGTGTCCACACTGGCACCAGCTCAGCCCATAACTGACCCGATTCCATCTTTTCTGATTGGACCTTGTCTCAGGTCAAGGCAGACTCGTAGTTTTATTATAAAACAACAAAGACAATAACAGAAATAACAGTGGTAGTAAAAGGGTCAGCAAAGGTCCACAAAAAGCTGCTCCAGAAAGTCTGTGCTGATCGCACTTAAGAACATAAGAAAGTTTACAAACGAGAGGAGGCCATTCGGCCCATCTTGCTCGTTTGATTGTTAGTAGCTTATTGATCCCAAAATCTCATCAAGCAGCTTCTTGAAGGATGCCAGGGCGTCAGCTTCAACACCATTACTGGGGAGTTGGTTCCAGACACTGACAATTCTCTGTGAAAAAGTGCCTCCTGTTTTCTGTTCTGAATGCCCCTTTGTCTAATCGCCATTTGTGACCACTGGTCCTTGTTTCTTTTTTCAGGTCGAAAAAGTCCTTTGGGTCGACATTGTCAATACTTTTTTGAATTTTGAATGCTTGAATTAGGTCGCCACGTATTCTTCTTTGTTCAAGACTGAATAGATTCAATTATTTTAGCTTGTCTCCATATGACATGCCTTTTAAACCTGGAATAATTCTGGTCGCTCTTCTTTGCACTCTTTCTAGAGCAACAATATCCTTTTTGTAGCAAGGTGACCAGAACTGAACACAACATTCAAGATGAGGTCTTAATAATGCACTGTACAGTTTTAACATTACTTCCCTTGATTTAAATTAAACACTTTTCACAATATATCTGAGCATATTGTTGTTATTCCCTTGTCTGGCCATTTGGGAAGGGACAAGACCAATGCTAGGCTCGTGTCATGGTTCTATTGGCTGGGACTGGATGGTAACGTCAGGCGTTTTTGCGAACGTTGTGGGGAATGTCAGGCGGCTAGCCATAGAGCCGTCGCACGAGATCCACTGGTGCCATTGCTCCTAGTGGAAGTACTGTTTGAGCATATTGGAATGGATATAGTTGGACTGCTAGAGTGCAGTGCTGCAGGATACACTCACCTATTGGTCATTCTGGATTACGCTACGTGTTATCCAGAGTTTCCGATAATGACTTCCTTTGAGAAGGATACACAAGAAAAGAGCAGCTGTTTAGTCTTGCTCACAGTCTCACTCGTGTGTCTCATTCTCACTTCCTGTACCCCCTACATAAAGGTGACCCCCAATCAATATAGCCATTGAAATCCCTCCTGTCAAACCACACCCTACTGATCAGAGCTCACAAAGAAACATATTATTAGAAGCCACTCAGCAAACAAGCAGTCACAAGTGAATAAACATCACAAGTGGGCCCGGCCGCTCATTTGTCATTAACAATGCGGGATTCAAATAAGGCCTCTGCACAGGATAATAAACAAAGTAAACCTGGTTTAACGTGCTCCGTCTATCACAATCTCTGCAAAACAAAAGCAAACACCTCCTCACTTGGCATCCTTTTTCCACAAACAAACCCATGATTATATAAAAGGACAGGACAGTCAACCCCATCATTCCGTTCTATCCCATGATTCAGTTTGCGAAAAACAGTACAGGCGCCATTTTTTGGAGCCCACTCAGTACTGAAATACACTGTGGTGATGGTGTGTTGTGCAGCGCCAGGATGATCTGAAGAGGGACAGACGGCAGACAAAAGAAACAGATGTAGGGAATGGGTCAGGAGGATGAAGAGCAGGACCAGAAGCTCTAGACGGTACTGTGTGTGTGTGTGTGTGTGTGTGTATATATATATATACACACACACACACACACAGTACCGTGAAAAAATATTTTCACATTGAATTTAGTCCAATCTTTTTGTGGGTTGTAGTAGTATATAGAGGGTGTCTGAAAGAAAAAATGACACCAAAGTTTAGTGCTTTCATTTGTTTGGTGTGCAAGGTAATCAAACATGGAATCTTCTGGTGTGAAAAAGTTATTGCCCCCCTAATTAACTCAACCCAATTAAAGGAATAATTAGGGTCAGCTGTTTGAATACTTTGGTTAACAATCAGTCCTGATTTGGGCCAGCCCTGCCCAATATAAATCTGACTAACTTTGGCCCTTACCATCAGAGTGAAGTTGTCAGCACACAGGTTCTAGAGGCACATCATGCCACGATCAAAAGAAATTCCTGAAGACCTCTGGAAAAAAGATGATCATGCCTATGAGTCTGGAAAGGGTTACAAAGCCATTTCTAAGGCTCTGGGGCTCCACCAAGCCACAGTCAGAGCCATACTGTCCAAATGGAGAAAGTTTGGGACAGTAGTGAATCTTCCCAGGAGTGGCCGTCCTGCCAAAATCTCCCAAGAGCAAGGCGTAAAATCATCCAGGAAGACACAAAGAACCCTAGAACAACATCCAGGCATCTGCAAGCCTCTCTCACCTAGGCTAAGGTCAGTGTTCATGACTCCACCATCAGAAAGACACTGGGCAACAATGGGATTCATGGCAGAATAGCAAGGCGGAAACCACTGCTCACTAAGAACACAAATGCTTGTCTCAAGTTTGCCAAAAAGCACCTGGATGATCCTCAAGAGTTCTGGACAGATGGGTTAAAAGTGGAACTTTTTGGCCAACATGGGCCTCGTTGTCTGGCGAAAACCAAACACTGCATTCCAGAGTAAGAACCTCACACCAACGGTCAAGCACGGTGGTGGTAGTGTCATGATATGCTGCATCAGGACCTGGACGACTTGCCATCACTGAAGGAACCATGAATTCTGCTCTGTATCGGAGAATACTACAGGAGAATGTCAGACCATCCGTCCATGAGCTAAAGCACTGCTAGGTCATGCAGCAAGACAATGATCCGAAACACACAAGCAAGTCTACATCAGAATGGTTGAATAACAAGAAATTTAAAGTTTTGGAATGGCCTAGTCAAAGTCCAGACCTAAAACCTATTGAGATGTTGTGGCAGGACCTGAAATAAGCAGTTTATGCTCGAAAACCCACAAATGTCACTGAGTTGAAGCAGTTCTATATAACTATAGGAATCGTTTGGTTGCAGTTATTGCTGCTAAAGGTGGCGTAACCAGTTATTGAGTTCAAGGGGGCGATTACTTTATATATATATATATATATATATATATATATATATATATATATATATATATATATATATATATATATATATATATATATATAAGCAACTAACACTTTTCTCTTAATTTATTACAAATACTACTTAAAAAATAGTTTATAACTTATTTTGGTGAAATGAACAACTGGTCAATTTAGAAAAAGGACTTTAAATTTGTAAACAGTATTAACCTGCTAGAGCCATTCTTAGAAGGTAACATATGTAACATATTACAAAATCACACAAATAGTGTATTGATAAATAATTGACAACTATTCTTTTTAAACAAGATCAAAATATATCCAAATGGTGAAATCCCAGCCTTCCTTGTATCTGACAAATCAATACCCTGCGCAGTAAAAGTAGAATACAACACATCTTTTCCCACAAGCAAAGTTTTCTGTTGATGTTGGATTAAATTGCAGTTTTCAATGAGAAACACCAGGCTGTGTGTCACTGACAGCTGTACTTCACTTTCGCTGCAGGCCAGTTTTTTTTTTTTTTTTTTTTTTTTTTTTTTTTTAAATGTCCCTGTTACTGTCCTGGGGAATTTAAAGCTTTGCTCTCTGCTAATTCAGTTATACATAAGAATACAAGTTTTAATATGGCAAGAAACATTTCGCCAAGGCAAGCCTCAATAGGTAAACGCATTGAGTGCATTGTCAAATTGCTCTTATGGGCAACAGCATGCAAGAGCTCCACTGTTAGCCCCACCCATTTGTGACATCACTGTCCTATCCTTTATATAATCCTTAGTCACTTCCGCCTTCCTGGATCATGACAGCTTCCTTTTGACTGTCAATCAATCAATCCATTTTATATAGCGCCTTTCACAGTCAACCACCATCACAAAGCGCTTTTCAAGATGCAGTAACAAGAAGAAAATCCATAATACTTTAAATACAGAGAAATGCATCATACATGACATATAGTATATAAAAAAATAGAGCAGCTATATTGAGATTCTTCAGTTGAGTTTTAGATCCTACTAGAAGTTGTTCAGATTTGCTAGTGTTCAGCTGAAGAAAATTGGCATATGTCTTGAATGCATGGTCAGTGGTGCACAACTCAGTTCATGGAGGGCCAGTGTCCCTCCTGGTTTTTGTTCTAACCATACCCTAAATTAGTTAATTGGACCAATTAAGCTTCTAATAAAAAAGGTGCAATAAAGTAATTTAAGGTGCAGTTGGAATAAAAACCTGCAGGAACACACACCCTCTAGGACCGGAGTTGTGCACCACTGCTCTAGGAGGTGGAACTTTGTTCCCCAAACCAAACTCAATGCCTGCCTTTCAAAATTAACAACAAAAATCAAATATAAATTTTTCTAGACCGGAGGTTTCAGCCCCAACCTCCTATAATTTATATAGCACCCTTCTATGACTTTGCCACAACACATACACACACTCTAGACAAGTTTAATCAATAGTAGTATTTTATTAAGTACACAAATATTAAACAGAAATTACAAAAGTCAGAAAGTCAATCTCTTTGTTTTCTAAGCATTAAACACAAGTCAAAGCTCTCAGTCTGTGTTAAAGCAGCGAGCCGGGCCAGTGAAACATGACACTGCTTATACTCACACACACAGCCTAAACTGAAATTGTTCAGACAATCTTACAACAGATCACACTAAGCTTATTAATAGTATATGGTTTAACGATATAGCAAGTTTATTTTAAAATAAATTCTCCATACAACAATATGAGGTAGATTACTTATAGTTATCTTCATGAAGTTTCACGGAAAAGTTATTTCACACGCAAAGTAAATAATTAACAGCTCAATTGTATGTGAATGTGTTACAATTAATTTGGTTCCACGAGAAGAAAATGCAACTGGAATTCTACTCAACAGTTCCTTGAAGCCTTGACTCTTGGTTGGCTCATTTGGAACTCAAATCTGTTGAAGTATCCAGAAAAAAAAAAATCCTCTCGGCAGCAAAGTTTTCAAACCTCGATAGGATCAACTACCAGCTGCGACAGTCTTCAATCCCTGATAGGATCTACGCAGGTAGCCAGGCAGTCTCCTTGGATACTATGGCTTAGGTACAGCAGACTCAGACTTGATAATCTTTATGTTTTACAGCAGTCCTCTTGTTGGGTCCTCAGCCTCTTTGGTCGTTTACTCGCATGCAGCTTGCCTCCTCTTTGTGGGTCCTGTTCTCAGTCAGAGTCCTGGAGTTGTAGCTTCGCTTAGCAGAGTGACAGCAATTAGTTTAGCAACTGAAGTAGCACACAACATGTTTAGTTTT
This sequence comes from Polyodon spathula, assembly GCF_017654505.1. NCBI lineage: Eukaryota > Metazoa > Chordata > Actinopteri > Acipenseriformes > Polyodontidae > Polyodon > Polyodon spathula. The sequence continues at coordinate 1,033,877 of NC_054593.1, read as the reverse complement.
GTTTCAATACTGATAGTCTTTCTCTCTGCTAAGCAGCTCTCCGCATGAGGTCATGCGTGGATCTTGCCTCTCAACACTCTCAGTTCTTTGGTGTTTAATGTCCTTTTCCACTCTGGACACAGATGTTTTATGTCTTCCTTGCATCAAACTGCTTGTTGTTGCCGTAGTGAATTATCTGTACAGACGTCAACTGGCCTTTCAGCCTAATCTATTCCAGATGCCACCTAGCCCTGGTCACACAGTTCAGTATGTCTGCCAGGAAAGGATCCCTTTTTCATCTAGACACAGATTTAATTAATTAGCCCAGTTCCATTTCTGATACACCTTCACGTATTAATATCAAGGAATATTTACAAGAAGCTCATATTATCAAACCTGCAGCAGCATCTCCACCTTTGGCAAGCTTGTATTTTTCAATGTATCCTTTGGGTTTGTTCAGTTCCACTGCAGATATTTCTCTTAGGAATCATGGGCAGTTCAAACAAGGGGTTTCAAACTCAGTTCTTGGAGGGCCGCAATGTCTTCTGGCTTTTGTTCCACCCAAGCTCTCAATTACTTAATTGGTCTAATTATTTGATTAACTGGACACATTTAACACTTCTCTTTAGGCCTCAAAATGTTTCATAGGTAGTGCTCCTTGAATCAAGTGCATTTTTCACAACCATCAACTGTAAAAGACCAGGAAAAATATTAAACATGTCAAATTGAGCAAATAATTAGATCAATGAAGTTAATTGAGGGTTTAAGTTGGAAAGAAAACCTGAAGACCCTGCAGCTGTCGAGGACTAGAGTTTGACACCCCTTGGTTTAAACAATGACAAGCCTTTTACAAACAGAGGTAATGGAAACATAATAATGTGTCAATGAAACCCTTTCTAAATAGCTAAGCTTGCCTTAGGGCAGAGGTGCACCTCGGTCCTGGAGGGCTGGTGTCCCTGCAGGTTTTTCTTCCAACTGCACCCTAAAGTACTTTATTGGACCTTATTAAAAGCTTAATTGATCCAATGAACTAATTCAGGGTATGGATAGAACAAAAACCAGGAGGGACACCAGCCCTCCATGACCTGAGTTGTGCACCACTGCCTAAGGGTGTACTTCATTGTCACTCTAATGATAGCTTACTAATAAAAAATACAAGCAATAAAGCCATTTTGTTGCCCATAAGGAATAAACAGCTAATGATGATTCCACAAAAGCACCAGCTCTGTTACTGTCAAACAGTCTGAGGCAAATTCATTCTGCAGATGGTTTATATCAATTATTCACAAGCTGTATAAACTATGAATGTAGTGATAACAGGAATGCTGCAGCATATATGTTTTGCATATTTGCAATGAAAGCAAAATGACTGAACACTGGTTGAATTGCAACTTTCATGTTTTATAATAGATTTATACAGCTCTACTATTGTGGGGCTATCATGATAATTGGACATACAACAATCTACCAGTTAAAAATAACAGAAATTGTATTTCACTGAAGCAGGGCTCCAGCAGACAACAAGCTTGGACTTTCTCAGTATTTAAACACTAAGCAAAGCAGATTCATTCATTCAAATCCCAAACAGCATTTGCTCCAGTGCAAAGTTTGAACCAACTGAATAAAACAAAGAATTAAAAAAAAAAAAAAAACACAGGATTGTTTCAGCTTGTGTTTGCAGTTGTGCAATAGCTTAGAGGCCATTCTAATTAATAAAGGAAACATTGCTGCCACACCCATGAAGACATTCTAATTAATAAAGGAAACATTGCTGCCACACCCATGAAGACATTCTAATTAATAAAGGAAACATTGCTGCCACACCCATGAAGACATTCTTAGTTTTTGGTTATTTTAAATAATTTACTTGTATAATATACTGTGTTTAATGACACTGGAACAGTAATGCCATATACAGCTCAAATTACATTTTAAAAATATTATATGTTATTGGCAGCTTTGTTTAGTGTGTTGGGTTCGTATCACACATATACAGTGCCTATAGAAAGTCTACACCCCTTGAACTTTTTTACATTTGCTTCAGTTTCATGCATTTAAATGAGGATTTTTTTCCACTTATCTACACACCATACTCCACACTGTTCAGGGGAATAAAAATATTGAAAAAAAATGTATATATTAAAAATACAAAACTGAAAGATCATAATTAGATAAGTCTCCCCCCCCTGAGTTAATACTTGGTGGAAGCCCCTTTGGCAGCAATTACAACTGTGTGTTGGGATAGGTTTCTACCAACTTTTCACACCTAGATTTGGCAATATTTGACCATTCTTCTTTACAAAAATGTTCAAACTGTCAAGTTCCTTGGTAAGCGTTGATGGACAGCAATCTTCAAGTCATGCCACAAATTTTCGATTGGATTTAGGTCAGGGCTCCGACTGGGCCATTCAAGGACTTTTACCTTTTTGTTCCTTAGCCACACCAGTGTAGCTTTGGCTGTGTGCTTTGGGTCGTTGTCATGCTGAAAGGTGAACTTCCGTCCCGGTTTCAGCTTTCTTGCAGAGGGCAGCAGGTTTTCCTCAAGGACTTCTCTACTTTGCTCCACTCATTTTCCCTTCTATCCTGTCAAGTGCTATAGTCCCTGCCGATGAGAAACATCCCCATAACATGATGCTGCCACCACCATGCTTCACAGTAGGGATGGTGTTCTTTGGGTGATGCGCTGTGTTGGGTTTGTGCCAAAAAGTTCCATTTTAGTTTAATCAGACCACAAAACTTCAAAATGGGATTCAAGGTGGGTATTCTTGAGTAATGGTGTCCTTCTTGCCACCCTACAATACAGGCCAGATTTGTGGAGTGCTTGGGATATTGTTGTCTCATGCACACTTTGACCAGTCTTGGCCATAAAAGCCTGTAGCTCTTGAAAAGTTGCCATTGGTCTCTTGGTAGCCTCTCTGATCAGTTTCCTTCTTCCTCGGTCATCCAGTTTGGAGGGACGGCCTGATCTAGGCAGGGTCTTGGTGGTGCAATACACCTTCCACTTCTTAATAATCATCTTGACCGTGTTCCAAGGAATATTCAAGGCCTTTGATTTTTTTATACCCATTCCCTGATCTGTGATTTTCAAAAACTTTGTCCCGGAGTTCTTTTGAAAGTGCCTTGGTGCTCATGGTTGAGTCTTTGCTTTGAAATGCACTACCCAGCAGAGAGAATCTACAGGAACTGCTGAATTTATCCTGAAATCATGTGAATCACTACAATTTAACACAGGTGGAGGCCACTTAACTTGGTGCCTGATTTTGAAGGTGATTGGTTACACCTGAGCTAATTTAGGATTGCTATTACAAGAGGTGTGGACACTTATCCAACCAAGCTATTTCAGTTTTTATTTTTAATTAATTTTCTACAAATTTCTAGAATATTTTTTTCACTGGAAGTTGTGGGGTAGGATGTGTAGATAAATGAAAAAAATAAAATTTTAATGCATTTTAATTCCAGTCTAAGGCAACAAAAGGTGAAAATGTTGAAAGGGGGTGTAGACTTTCTACAGGCACTGTAAGTGTTCACAGAAAAAGCTTGGCATATATTTCCAATGTGTCCCTTCTAAGTAGAATGACCCTGTAACTATGTCCTAAACCCTCACAGCATGGTGAGTGAGATTAATTTCCAATTCAGGGGCAGGAGTGGAGCTGAATCCCAGGGCTCTCCAGTTCATTCTGAAAGGATGGGTCTGTCGCCTTCAGTTTGACAAGCTCCCCTTCTCAGTGTCTCCTGATTCAGGCTGGCTCTCATTAACTGGAAGGGAGGGAGGCTGGCTCCAGTGTGAATTCGCTGATGTTTTTTTAGGTTGGTCCGACTGTCTGAAGCTCTTCCCGCAGTCAGAACAGTGATACGGCTTCTCTCCAGTATGAATGCTCTTGTGTGTTTTTAGGCTTCCTAACTGAGTGAAGTTCTTCCCACAGTCAATACAGTTATACGGCTTTTCTCCAGTGTGAATTCGCTGGTGTCTTTTTAGGCTTCCTAACCGACCGAAGTGCTCTCCACATTCAGTACAGTGATACAGCTTCTCTCCAGTGTGAATTCGCTGGTGTGTTTTTAGGTGACCTAACCGACTGAAGCCCACCCCACATTCAGTACAACGATACGGCTTCTCTCCAGTGTGAGTTCGCTGGTGTATTTTTAGGTGACCTAACTGACTGAAGCATTTCCCACATTCAGTACAGTAATACGGCTTCTCTCCAGTGTGAGTTCGCTGGTGTCTTTTTAGGCTTCCTGACACACTGAAACTCTCCCCACAGTCATTACAGTGATATGGCTTCTCTCCATTGTGAATTCGCAGGTGTGTTTTTAGGTTTCCTAATTGAATGAAGCTCTTCCCACATTCTGTACATTGATGCAGCTTCTCTCCAGTGTGAGTTCGCTGGTGTGCTTTTAGGTTTCCTAACTGACTGAAACTCTCCCCACAGTCACTACAGTGATGCGGCTTCTCTCCAATGTGAATTCGCTGGTGAATTTTTAGGCTTCTTAACTGACTAAAACTCTCCCCACATTCACTACATTGATGTGATATCTTTGGCCGACATATGCTTCCTGAATCCTTAAACAAATCAACAGACTCCTCTTTAATGTGGACAGGCTCCAGTTCAGTCTCTTCCTCTTTAATGTGGACAGGCTCCAGTTCAGTCTCTTCTTTAATGTGGACAGGCTCCAGTTCAGTCTCTTCCTCTTTCATGTGGACAGGCTCCAGTTCAGTCTCTTCCTCTTTCATGTGGACAGGCTCCAGTTCAGTCTCTTCTTTAATGTGGACAGGCTCCAGTTCAGTCTCTTCTTCTTTAATGTGGACAGGCTCCAGTTCAGTCTCTTCTTCTTTAATGTGGACAGGCTCCAGTTCAGTCTCTTCCTCTTTCATGTGGACAGGCTCCAGTTCAGTCTCTTCCTCTTTCATGTGGACAGGCTCCAGTTCAGTCTCTTCTTCTTTAATGTGGACAGGCTCCAGTTCAGTCTCTTCTTTAATGTGGACAGGCTCCAGTTCAGTCTCTTCTTTCATGTGGACAGGCTCCAGTTCAGTCTCTTCCTCTTTCATGTGGACAGGCTCCAGTTCAGTCTCTTCTTCTTTAATGTGGACAGGCTCCAGTTCAGTCTCTTCCTCTTTAATGTGGACAGGCTCCAGTTCAGTCTCTTCTTCTTTAATGTGGACAGGCTCCAGTTCAGTCTCTTCTTTAATGTGGACAGGCTCCAGTTCAGTCTCTTCTTTAATGTGGACAGGCTCCAGTTCAGTCTCTTCTTTAATGTGGACAGGCTCCAGTTCAGTCTCTTCCTCTTTCATGTGGACAGGCTCCAGTTCAGTCTCTTCTTCTTTAATGTGGACAGGCTCCAGTTCAGTCTCTTCCTCTTTAATGTGGACAGGCTCCAGTTCAGTCTCTTCTTGAATGTGGACAGGCTCCAGTTCAGTCTCTTCTTCTTTAATGTGGACAGGCTCCAGTTCAGTCTCTTCTTTAATGTGGACAGGCTCCAGTTCAGTCTCTTCTTTAATGTGGACAGGCTCCAGTTCAGTCTCCTCTTCTTTCATGTGGACAGGCTCCAGTTCAGTCTCTTCTTTCATGTGGACAGGCTCCAGTTCAGTCTCCTCTTGTTTAATGTGGACAGGCTCCAGGTCAGGCATCTCCTGTTTAATGCAGATAGGTACCAATTCCAGAACCTGCTCCTGTTTAATGTAAACAGACTCCATCTTTATTCCTTGGCTTTCACCTGGATAAGGCAGTCCTGAAAACAGAAAATGAAATGAAGTATTACAATCTGTTCTCTATTGGTGTGTCTACACTTACAACTCAGACCTGAACTGGCTTAGATTCAATCAGATTCAAATGATTCTTATCATTTAAGCCCATTTAAAACTTAAATACACGTCTGAGTGATGTCACACAAAAAACAAGATGATATCAGAGTGAAATTCAATCCCTCACTTATGCATTGATGTGCGTCTCCACCTACACGGCAAAGTATGGTGGCCCAGTAAGTCAAACAAACGAAGTCCTTAAAGGGTTACGTGCATATGTACAATGTGTTCCTGAGTCTTGATATAACTAAGTAAAATACAAAAGCCAGTTTACTTACCTGTTGTTAAAGGAGGACAGCAGGGTGGCAGCACGACAAGAAAAACAGAAAGATAATTAGGCAGGAACACTGAACGCAGGGATCTCTTTGAAAAGATGCACATTTTAATAGTTTTGTTATTTTGGAAGTAAATAATGTACACGCTCAGGACATCATAATTGCGTTTATGAGAGGAGAGTCTGGGCGACGCCATGTTGTGGCGCATGCACTAAAGGTACTGGATGGCATTTTAGTAAGAGGCATTGATCTTGTTCACCCCTGTAGGCCTGGTAATTATTATTATTATTATTATTATTATTATTATTATTACTACATGGCAGACACCTTTATCCAAAGACACTTGTATTAGTTACAGGGCAGTACAAGGTTACAGTGCAAGAACAACATTTAGGTAGTGTAGTTTACAGTAAGTACAAATACAACTAGAATACAATGAGCTAAAAAGTAACAATTTACGATTAACCCTTTACACTTTAGACACTAGAATAACTCTAGAACCGTTCTGTAAATTTCTCTGAATTTTGCAAAAAAAATTCAGATTTAGCCTATGATTATTCAAAACTCAAAAATGAAGGAATATATAGAATACAAGTTGTTTTTTGTTTTTTTTATTTAAAAAACAGGTCAACTCATTCTTTCCAATAACCAAACTTTGTGTTTTATGTTAACAAATATAAGTTGTTAGTAAAAAATAAAATAAAAATGAAAGAAAAAATGTAAAAAAAAAAAGTAATTATAAACAGGGGGGGGGGGGGGGCGCTGTGGGACTCAACACACATTAGACAAATACAAAATAACTCCCTCTCTATAATGCACGTATAGTGAAGCAAAAATGTAACTTTCCATGAATTAACAAAGGATAATGCACCATGTAATCAATGCTGTATGTTTTACAAAAAAAGGTAACATTTACACTTGTGGATCATTTTAAATCAGCAGTTTTTAAACTATAAATAGCCTGGCTAAACGGGGGTCGGTAGTTCAGTTCAAGCAACACAGACAAGCAAACCAAGTGCGAGAGCGGGTCGGGAGAGGGGAAGAGGGAATGGGCTCGCCCTGGGTTCGGCTGTCAGAGCAGGGCTGAAGTGTCTCTTCTCCCGGAGAAAGCTGCACCTTCTCTCGCAGCAAAAACATTAATACAGGAGGAAAGATAACCACGTAAATTACTCTAATATTTATATAGTTATTAAACGGATGCTAAATAACATGTCTGTGTTATAAAGTGCCAGCGCAGCTTTTCTTCAGTTCAGATACTGTAGCAAAAGACAGAGACAGAAACGAAAGTTAGACTGAGAAGCTGTTTACAGTTTGAACACCGGTACTGTATTTAGTGTAGAAATACTGTATGAATCACTAGTACAGGAAATTTGGGGTCATGCTGTGAGCATTATATCCAAGGCGCATTACAATCGAGAGCCTTACAGCGAGGGAGCACGAACTACAAAAATACAGACTTTTACTATACACTGTGAAGGAATAAAACTCGGAGATCGTCTTTGGGTATATTCAAGCATATCGGTCTTTCTTTATTACACACTGCAGTATGGAGGCTACGTCTGATTGCTAGGGTCAATAGGCTGAAGCAAAGTTAGAAACATAAGCTTTTAACAGGGGTCCCATAGGAGGATTGAAGCGATGGGGTTGGAGTTCCCGAGCCCTTGGATAGGTTCTAGCAGCAAGACAACATGAGCACACAAGCCAATAAACTACAAGTTACAATGGTGCTCCACCCAGGGGCAAAACAGTAAGGCAGTGACAGGTGATAGACAAAGGTCTGAGTTGTTCAGGTCTGGAATTCTTCCATCTACTAAGGAGCCAGCATTAGATCATCCTCCCATCCTTCTTATGCCATCTGTCTCCTCGTACCAAGCATTGCACCAGGAAGGGAAGGAACACCTTATCTTTTCCTGGTACCAGTAGGAGAGACGCCACCTACTAGAGAAACAGACATACAGAAAGAAAGAGGCCCCATGCTGCTGAGAACAGCATAGAAAGAGTCACTGAAGGCCGTTACTATGCCAACGGCAAAGTTCTAGGAGAAAGTTTGAGAATGACATGAGAGTTTAAGAATATTTGAAATAAGAATTTAACCCTTCACACAGGTTCTAATTTTAAGCAATTTAACTGCAGTACTAAGGGAATGCAGGTACGCGAGTACGGTCCCTTATGCTGAATGCTCTAATGTACCACAGCACTTTTGGGTTTTTTTGTTTTGCATTGCACTGTACAATCCCCAGAGCACCACTATCACTGCACAATCCCCAGAGCACCACTATCACTGCACAATCCCCAGAGCACCACTATCACTGCACAGTCCCCAGAGCACCACTATCACTGCACAGTCCCCAGAGCACCACTATCACTGCACAATCCCCAGAGCACCACTATCACTGCACAGTACCCAGAGCACCACTATCACTGCACAGCACAAACCCCAGAGCACCACTATCACTGCACAGTCCCCAGAGCACCACTATCACTGCACAGTCCCCAGAGCACCACTATCACTGCACAGTCCCCAGAGCACCACTATCACTGCACAGTCCCCAGAGCACCACTATCACTGCACAGTCCCCAGAGCACCACTATCACTGCACAATCCCCAGAGCACCACTATCACTGCACAGTCCCCAGAGCACCACTATCACTGCACAGTCCCCAGAGCACCACTATCACTGCACAGTCCCCAGAGCACCACTATCACTGCACAATCCCCAGAGCACCACTATCACTGCACAGTCCCCAGAGCACCACTATCACTGCACAATCCCCAGAGCACCACTATCACTGCACAATCCCCAGAGCACCACTATCACTGCACAGTCCCCAGAGCACCACTATCACTGCACAGTCCCCAGAGCACCACTATCACTGCACAGTCCCCAGAGCACCACTATCACTGCACAGTCCCCAGAGCACCACTATCACTGCACAACACCCCAGAGCACCACTATCACTGCACAATCCCCAGAGCACCACTATCACTGCACAATCCCCAGAGCACCACTATCACTGCACAATCCCCAGAGCACCACTATCACTGCACAGCACAAACTCCCCCCCCCCCCCAGTTGTAGCCTACTGCACAGTAGTAGTTGTATTGTATTATTTGTAGTTTAAATAATATAGGCTACTTATTGCTTACTAAAAAAAAGCTATACTAATAACGTGCGTCATCTCACATTTAAAATATTCTGATAAACTTTACTGTGATCATGTGATAAAATAATGTCATAAAATATGCATGCCACAAATGGGAGGACTGAGGCTCTAATCAGCGGACGGCGCTGCTTATAAAAAACAAACCCCACATGGCAACGAAACGGAAAGAAATTTTTTAAAACAAATTTTACAGACCAATTACCAGAATCATGTTCCAAAAGATGCAGCCCAAGGAATACCAGTCACCCATGCGCACAACTAAAACATGACCGTGATACTAGTCACAGGGAGGTGAAGCAGTCATGGTTTCAGACATTCCCCTGGTCATGAAAGAACATTTTCACAGACGACAAGCCAGAAACACGCAGCTTCACAAGATCACAGCTAAGTTATTTGTTTGTTTTTTGTTTTTTTCCCCAATGTTTACTATCTCTTTAAAATGTGTTGAAATATATTTTGGAAATAGTGACAAAGTGGATTCAAAGGAGGAATAATTTAATAAATTAATAAACATTTATTATTTTAAAAAGAAGGATTCGTCTCACTATGATTTATTAAGTTTTAATGTCAGGATAAGTTTTACATTTATTAAATGGGAATCAGAGTAATAGTGCAAATTGTAAATGGTAGGGTCTGGTATTATATGGCAAATATCTACGAGTTTGCAGATAAAATACACATCTCTTTGCCTTGCTGAAACAGCATGCTTATAACTTGTTTACAGTATTGTTAAGTGGCTAAGGTTTTTTCCATGGTGGCTAAAAATGAAGTTACTTTAGCCACAGTGGCTGATTAAATGAAAGTGTTAGAGGGAATGTAGTTCTGGTATAATAATAAACATCTGCAGCGGGGTTTCTTGTTACAGAGCTGTGTATCAGGGGCGCACCCAGGATCTAGTCTCATCGGTCAACAGGGGGGAATGTGCTAATAAAGTTCAGTGAAGTTCAATCTCGTCTCCGTGTCGCATACATTACATGCACCAAACTAAAGAACATGCTGTCACAACCAGCCTATTGAAGACTATTGAGAGCTGAAACAAGTGTTTTAAGCAAACCAATTTCTCACATAAAGGAATAATCAACAATGTTTCACAGGATTTGTTTTTTTGGCCGTTAGCAAGCTGAAAACACAGCGTAGCGGCCTGAATACAGCATAATTTTTCCAGATAGCAACGTAATGGCCATTACGCTCAACAGAGCCGGCGAGAACCCTGGACTATTTATGATTACCAGAGCATTTATACGTCTAAGAACCGCAGAAACACTATGATTCACTGATACAAGTTGAACACAGCAAAGATCATGAGCAGCAGAGACCGCTCCAGACACACTCACCAGACACCTGCTTCACCTACATATCAGAGTGGAAATCCACGCAATCGGAAGCGAGCAGCTGGAAAATGTGGATGTGATAGATTCTGGTTTTTTTTTGTTTTTTTATTAGCAGTTCACTTTGAGCTGCTAAACAAAGATTAAATAAGTATACATCATGGTTTAAAGAATATATAATATTGTTAAATTTAAGATCATTATTTTCTCTTACTTTCTTTTTTTATTTGTGTTTCTGAGTCATCCTGCGTACCCCCTGTGACCCTTAGAAGTACCCCTGGTTGAAAACCCCTGTCTTAACTAATAGGATGCCGTCCAAACTGATAAAGATGAAGAGGGTATTCAGTTGCAGTGGTCACAGGCCAGGAAATCTTAATATATTGGTGTTTCTCCACAGTAAGTTGAAATAAAAAGCAGCATTATTTTGCTGAGCCTGTGTGAGCTGGAGTGAACTCCAGTTAGGTAGTGCCTGATAGAACTGTAGTACCAGTGTGCTGTATTTGTTTTAAAACTTTAAAGTTATTTTTCTTGTTAAATTACTTGACTTGAGTGTATTTCTTTAAATAGCCATTTAAAAACAGATTACAAAAAAATGACATTATACCGTGGTATGACAATAACCGTGTGACAGAAATAAAACGAACTTTGGTTGTAAATCTCCCTCCCGCCCTGTGAGGGTACTATGCGAGGACAGAGTTTTTTGGACGGGCTGGCTTGACAGTTCTTTCCCCAGGTCGGGGAGTCTGTCATTCTGGAAAAAGGGGAGACTCCGTTGCAAGACCGTATTGACCTGGATGGGAAACAATGTAGCAGCCGCAGATTGTAAAGGCAGCTGCACTCGTTTATCAAGGGGTGATGCGTGACAGCATATAAGGGGGACGGAGAATCGTAATCTGTTCCTTCATATTGGTTTGTAGCGAGTAAGAACCAGGAGGACAGTGAAAGTGTTTTGTTACAGAATACTTGAGTGTTTTGTTTGTTTGTGTCTGTTAGTAATCGTCTGTGTTTGTAAATCACTAGACAGCTAACACGTTCTGGAGCTGTCGCCAGAGGCCAGCACAAACCCGGGACAGCACCTCACCTGTACCACTGTAAACTGTACTGCACCACAAATAACTAATTCAAGCACTAAAACAGACTTGTCTATGTGTTTAATGTGGGGATATAATAACGTGACTATTATTTTGGGACCAGCCCAGGGATTATAAATGTAAGTAATACATGCCGCTGTATTACTTACCAGCATTATTATTTACTGTTTGTTTCAGTCACTGGACGCATAAGGAAATAAAACAAACAAACCTTTTTCACCTGGATTACAATTGCCTGTCTGTTCTTTGATCACCTGCACACCACTAACCACTTCGTCACACTGTGGTATATTATTTGACAGTTACCATACCGTCAATGTTATACCGTGACATCTCTATAGAGGGAGCTGCTTTTAAAAATCTGATTGCAAACCTTGGTCCGGGCTATGAAATGCTCAGTCCAAAGACAATCTCCAAATTCATTACTCTGGACCACGAACATGCAAAGGAAAAGCTTAGACAGGATTTAAGTCAGGAGTGTATTTCAGTGTTGATATTGGTTTTTAACAGTCACCTGTCATTACATTAAGCAAAACTGGGAACTCGAGTCAAACGTACTAACACCACGAAAATGACACGAGAGACACTCAGCTGTGAATTTAGCAGAAGTGATCAATCAGATAAACACAGAGTTTGAAGTGACTACAAAAGTAATAGCTTGTGTTCATGACAATGTGTGCAGAGCAATGTCTTTGCTTTCTGCAAGCAAGCGTGCTGTGTTACTTTTGGAAGTGTGGCAAGTGTGAGCTATGCAGGGCACAATGTAAATCGCTGCATTCAGAAAAGCTTGGAGGATGTACGACAAGTCCATACGTTATTGGCAGCAGCAAGGAGACTGGCTGCACATTTTAAAAAGAGTGAGACGGCAACAAGCGCTTTAAATAGGAAACAAACTGAAATGCTGACCACAGAAAAAGCACCACTGAAGTTAATACAGGATGTACTACTTCTACTAGAGCCATTCGAACTGGCTACAGTACTGTTGAGTACAGAGAAAAACATTACGGCTACTTCTTTTCACCCACTTGCAACAGGGATAAAACACAACTGAAGTTCCTGATGAAGGGGAGACACTGTCTTCTTCAAATTCAACTGATTTGCTAATTCCAGTCACACAGAGTTTGAGAGATAAGCTAGTGTGTAATTTGTCTCAGAGATTTTGTTCATATCAGCTGAATGAGGTTGTGCCACTGCTTCTTGTGTTGTTTCTCAACCCCACGATTTCGCCATCTGGATTTCCTACCTGAACTGGTCAAAGTCTGCGTGTCTGAAACACTGTCTTCCAAAGGAGCGAGGCTGGTGGACGACAACCTTGAAAATGACGGAAATCATGTCTGTACAAGATTTGGAACACAGAGGACTTACCTGTTAAAAAGAAAACCAAGACCAAACAAATGTTAACCTATAGGTGGGGTTCAAGGGGCGGAGCTAGGCACCAACAACCTATCATCTCCTGTCATCAGTTAAATCTACCTTATTTAAACATTAGTTACCTCTACCTAGCTGTCTTGTGTTTTTTCGTTTGGCATAAACCTAAGCGATTTCAAGACCCATCAACTTTCGTATACCTCAATAATGGAGTACTTACAGCAGTTGTCATCGGATTCAGAGGATTCTCGGGATTTTCCGCCATTACCAGATCATTCTCGTCCAGCTTCAATCCAGGGTCCATCCAGTCTCCGTTCTTTCTCCCCTTCTGGTGTTTCAGTTACACCTGATCAGGCTCCCAATCAGGCTCTCGTCCAGGTTCCAGTTCAAATGTTGCCTACCGTTCCTGCCACTCAAACATCGAATCTGCGCAGATCCAAGCGACTTCGGCCTCAGGACGCCCCTCCGGATCGATTGTTTTGGAAGGACTGGCCCATGAATAAATTGATTAAAACCCTCCTTAAAAACAGTAATGCGATTCCAGCAGGGAGTGACAGAGAGTCCCTTTTTATTCTCTATTGCAATTTAGTCTCAGCAGAACCAGTCTTTCCTCCAAAAAAAAACATAATCAGCAGCGCCCAGCCATTCAGCATCCTAAAACAGGCAGCAGGCAGTCTATTCCGGATCAAATCACCCCCACAACTAGCACCGCTAACCAGCAGCCAGCCACTGAAATCCAACATTCGCAAATGGAGTTTAGAAAAAGGGGCATTCAGAACAGAAAATAGGAGACACTTTTTTACACAGAGAATTGTGAGGGTCTGGAATCAACTCCCCAGTAATGTTGTTGAAGCTGACACCCTGGGATCCTTCAAGAAGCTGCTTGATGAGATTTTGGGATCAATAAGCTACTAACAACCAAACGAGCAAGATGGGCCGAATGGCCTCCTCTCGTTTGTAAACTTTCTTATGTTCTTTCTTATGTTCTTAAATATTTAACAAGATAAAATCATTTATACAGCCTTTTGCCGATATTCTATCTTCGGTCAGTTCTCAACTGTTGGATCTTGAAAAAAGGGTGTCTAATATGGAACAGGGAAAACAATCTACAGCACTGTCATTAATTCCAGCATCAAATACTGCAGCGCCACCTACAGCTTCTTCCGGTCCAGCCCTAATTTCAGCCAGCAAAGCAAATCCTCCAATATACAACCTCGCTACTGCCTGTACATACGGATCCTCCTCTCCAACTATTGTTAGACGTCACACTATATCTCCACAAATCAGACGCAACATTCTCGAAGGGGATGATGTTTATATCTCGACTGCTAGCGCTGGCATCAACAGCAAAAAATCTGGACTCCTATATAAATATCTCCTCAGAAGCTAGGAAAGACATTAAAATGTGGTTTGCGCTTATTCAGCACTGGAACGGTCTCTATGTTTTATGATGATTTCATTTCAGCTCCACACGATATGGCTTTATTTACTGATGCCTCATCTCTGGGATTCAGAGGTCTATTGAAAAATCAATGGTTTTGCAGACATGGCCTGAGGAAATCAAAACATATCTTCTCATCTAAAATCCACAGCTCTGCTAGAGATATACCCAATAGCAGCAGCTGCCCAGCTATGGGGTCATCTTTGGTCTAAGAAATCAATACTATTTAACTGTGATAATTCAACTACAGTGCATATTATAAATAAAGGACGTTTCTCTTACCCTCTTATCATGCAATTGCTGCAGCGGCTAGTATGGATTTCAGTCTCTAATAATTTCCTAATACAAGCTCGCCACTTACCGGGCATTTTTAATAATGCAGCTGATGTTCTTTCTCGTTTACAAATTTCCAAATTTCACAGTTTGCTGCTCACAGCTTTGCAATATCCAGCAGCAACGCCACAGTTCAATCAGCTCATTTTCAACTAAATCCAACTATTAATAAGTTCAAGATTACATGGCATCAGCACTTAACATAAGAACATAAGAACATAAGAAAGTTTACAAACGAGAGGAGGCCATTCGGCCCATCTTGCTCGTTTGGTTGTTAGTAGCTTATTGATCCCAAAATCTCATCAAGCAGCTTCTTGAAGGATCCCAGGGTGTCAGCTTCAACCACATTACTGGGGAGTTGATTCCAGACCCTCACAATTCTCTGTGTAAAAAAGTGTCTCCTATTTTCTGTTCTGAATGCCCCTTTTTCTAAACTCCATTTGTGACCCCTGGTCCTTGTTTCTTTTTTCAGGCTGAAAAAGTCCCTTGGGTCGACACTGTCAATACCTTTTAGAATTTTGAATGCTTGAATTAGGTCGCCACGTAGTCTTCTTTGTTCAAGACTGAACAGATTCAATTCTTTTAGCCTATCTGCATATGACATGCCTTTTAAGCCCGGAATAATTCTGGTCGCTCTTCTTTGCACTCTTTCTAGAGCAGCAATATCTTTTTTATAGCGAGGTGACCAGAACTGCACACAATATTCAAGATGAGGTCTTACTAGTGCATTGTACAGTTTTAACATTACTTCCCTTGATTTAAATTCGACACTTTTCACAATGTATCCGAGCATCTTGTTAGCCTTTTTTATAGCTTCCCCACATTGTCTAGATGAAGACATTTCTGAGTCAACAAAAACTCCTCGGTCTTTTTCATAGATTCCTTCTCCAATTTCAATATCTCCCATATGATATTTATAATGTACATTTTTATTTCCTGCGTGCAGTACCTTACACTTTTCTCTATTAAATGTCATTTGCCATGTGTCTGCCCAGTTCTGAATCTTGTCTAGATCATTTTGAATGACCTTTGCTGCTGCAACAGTGTTTGCCACTCCTCCTACTTTTGTGTCGTCTGCAAATTTAACAAGTTTGCTTACTATACCAGAATCTAAATCATTAATGTAGATTAG
This sequence comes from Polyodon spathula, assembly GCF_017654505.1. NCBI lineage: Eukaryota > Metazoa > Chordata > Actinopteri > Acipenseriformes > Polyodontidae > Polyodon > Polyodon spathula. The sequence goes on along the minus strand of NC_054593.1, from coordinate 1,017,968 downwards.
GAATAGCAGAGGACCTAATACTGATCCCTGTGGTACACCGCTGGTTACCACACTCCATTCTGAGGTTTTTCCTCTAATCAGTACTTTCTGTTTTCTACATGTTAACCACTCCCTAATCCATGTACATGTGTTTCCTTGAATCCCAACTGCGTTCAGTTTGAGAATTAATCTTTTGTGCGGGACTTTGTCAAAAGCTTTCTGGAAATCTAAATAAACCATGTCATATGCTTTGCAATTATCCATTATCGATGTTGCATCCTCAAAAAAATCAAGCAAGTTAGTTAGGCACGATCTCCCTTTCCTAAAACCATGTTGACTGTCTCCCAGTACCCTGTTACCATATAGGTAATTTTCCATTTTGGATCTTATTATAGTTTCCATAAGTTTGCATATAATAGAAGTCAGGCTTACTGGTCTGTAGTTACCTGGTTCAGTTTTGTTTCCCTTTTTGTGGATCGGTATTACGTTTGCAATTTTCCAGTCTGTCGGTACCACCCCTGTGTCAAGAGACTGCTGCATGATCTTGGTTAGCGGTTTGTAAATTACTTCTTTCATTTCTTTGAGTACTACTGGGAGGATCTCATCCGGCCCAGGGGATTTGTTTATTTTAAGAGCTCCTAGTCCCTTTAACACTTCTGCCTCAGTTATGCTAAAGTTATTTAAAACTGGACAGGAACTGGATGACATGTGGGGCATGTTGTCAGTATCTTCCTTTGTAAAAACTTGTGAAAAGTAATCATTTAACATATTTGCTATTTTTTTTTCTTCCTCTACGATTTTGCCATTTGTATCTCTTAAACATTTAATCTCCTCTTTGAATGTTCTCTTGCTGTTGTAATATTGGAAAAACATTTTGGAATTGGTTTTAGCTCCCTTAGCAATGTTTATTTCTATTTCTCTCTTGGCCTTTCTAAGAGAGAAATAGAAATAAACATTGCTAAGGGAGCTAAAACCAATTCCAAAATGATAAGGGTGTCTGCTAAAAAATAAAAAAAATAATAACAGGAATTTGCATTTGAATTTAAAATCATGGGAATGCTTAAGAAATGTTTTTATTTTAAATGCGTTTAAATACCTTTCAATAGTAATGCTCATAATAAAGTACAGAGACTTTTCAGTATTGCTGGTGAAGTTGATCAACCTGAAAGATACAAACTGAAGGACACTTGTAACAATCAAAACAAGTAAAAAGAATAAATTATGCAATGCATATGAAAGATATGTACAGCATATCGAAACGCTGGGCAGCTGGTCCTGGGGACCCACTGTGTCTGCTGTTTGTGTTCCAACTGAGTTCTCGGTTATTAAATTGATCCCCCAATTTAACCAACAATTAGTTACTTAATGCAGTGTTAGACATACTTGAAATATCCAACTCTTTTGGCTGCTTCACAAACCCTGATCAGCACTAATCTTGCACTACCTCACCTGAGTTAACATTGGGTAGTCCTAGATTAGTGCTAATTGAGGACTGTGCAGCCAGCCATTTAAGAGCTAAAAAGAATTCAAATGCTCTGATTAGACAAATTAGTCATTCAATTGAGGGTTAAATTCTGTAATTCAGAGGTCAGTTGGAACAAAAACCAGCAAACACTGGGTCCTCAGGACCAAGACTGGGAAACACTGTTTTATGTAACATGCTTCCTATATTGGCACATACCTGTTAATTATTATTAAGTGCGTGATTACTGTGTTTGTGTTGCTATTATATAAACTGGACTCCTTGTATGACACCTTGCCCAAAGTCATGATAATAAATTAGTGTGGCAAAGTGCCTGACCCTGTGTGTATTTTGTGCTGTGTGTTGTGTGTTAATGTTGGTGTATAGTCATTGGTACATGGGATATAAACGGGTCTGTGTAACACGAGTGTTTCAAATGTATATTTGTATTTAGGCACAAGGATTGCACAGCACTTCATGTGCAAGTAAAATGTAATAATACGTGAGCATGGGGAATTGCACTTTATTAATTCACGTGCAGTTGTACCGAGACTCCAATTGAATGATTGATTAGCAATCGAGTCTCGGTACAGCTGCATAAAAGCTGCATGTTTTCACTCACTCAGGGTTGTGTGTTCGGTGAGTGGAGAACGGGATTGGAGATGGAGGTAATTGTAATAATAGTTAAAATAGAAGCTCACCATGTTTGTCTGTGTAGTCCGTTTTGTTTGTCTCTTTTGTTTTGGCAAATGTGCTGTGTCCTTTGTGTTTGTTTGTTACAACCTTTTTATTTACTGTTCTGTTAATTCATTAAATGCGTAAGCAAGCGCTCAGCTTCCAAAAAACTCCACACCTCTGTTGTTTATTTCCTGGTTCCTGGTTTCTCGTCTGACGTCACCCACTGCAGCCATCATTGTGACAAGTGGTGTCATCGTGGGATTACCAGTGCCTCCTAGACGCAGACCAGAGAGGGAACCGCAGTGTTTTTAAAAAAAACAGAAAAAATGAAAGGCTGGAGAGATGGCTGTACGGACCTGGATGAGCTCCTCAGTGGTCTGGAGGACCAAGGCTGGTGCCTTGCCTGCGGGGTGTACAGACATGTGGTGGCTGTCTGCTCCTTCCAAGAGGAGGAGGAGGAACCAGCCCACGAGAGGAAGGTGAGGAGAAAGAGGGGCAGGAACAGCAGGAGGAGGTCGGATGACAGTTGGGAGGTTTTTTTAAAGAACCTCGCAGCGGAGCTGTGCTCCGGCTGTGGGGCGTATGGGCACACGTTGGCCACCTGCCCCACGCAATATACTGAGGCAGAAGTAATGCCTATGTGGGAGGAGCCCGTGCGTCCAGCGCCCAGACAGGGGGGACCATGAGCGTCCAACGCCCAGACAGAGGGACTGTGGGAAACCAAAGCCCGAGGAACTGCTGTTGCCATCTCCACCAGCAGAGGAAGAATGTCTGCTGACCCCATCTCCACCAGCAGAGTAAAAATGCCTGCTGTCCCCATCTCTTCCATCACCTTCCCCTGCAAGTGCGGGAGAGCCACACCAATCCCCTGCAAGTGAAGGAGAGCCGCACCAGTCCCCTGCAAGTGAGGGGGAGCTGCCCCAATCCCCTGTAACAAGGGTAGACTACATGCCGCTCCCACCTCCGCTACCAGGAGACTACACGCCTCCGCCACCTCCATCAGCAGGAGCTGCCTCTGCCTCTGCCTCTACCACCTCCACCGCCAGGAGCAGAGCAGCAGGAGCTGCCTCTGCTGCCGCCACCTCCACCAGCAGAAGATGAATGCCTGCTGGGTCCCAGTCCAGCAACAGAGGATGAATGCTTGCTGGTATCACTTCCCCCACCATCATGAGGAGAGGAGCTGGAGCTGCCTCTGCCTCCATCACCATCAGGGGGAGAGGAGAAGGAGCTGCCTCTCCCTTCACCAGAAGGACCAGGACTAGATGCTGGCAGTCCTCAGCAGCACTTGCATAGGCTGCTGAGGGAAGCACGGGGAAGAACCTCCCGGCCACAGTGGCCGAGAAGAGGGCCAACACCCGCATCCCAGCTTGTCCTGACTCCCTTTCTCGCTTCGCCCAAGGATGCCTGCCTCGCTTTGCCCAAGGATGCCTGCCTCGCTTCGCCCAAGAATGCCTGCCTCGCTTCGCCCAAGAATGCCTGCCTCGCATCACCCAAGGATGCCTACTTCGCTTCGCCCAAGAATGCCTGCCTGGCATTGCCTGGGGTTGTCTTCTGCTCCGCATCGCCTGGGGTTGCCTGTCGTTCCACATCGCCTGGAGTCGCTGGAACTGCTTTGCCATGGGTTGTAGTCAGCTCTGCTTGGCCGCAGGGGTCAGTGTGGCCGGAGCCCCACCAGAGGTAGCTGCCGGCTTTGAAGAAGGGGGAGAGGTCAGGAGACCACCTTTCCCCGCAGCAATTTCGCTTCAGGAGTTCTGGGGGCTGAAGTCCCCCCAGAGGGAGCTGCCGGCAATAAAGGGGGGGGAGGTCAGGAGACCATCTTCCCTCGCAGCAGTTTCACTGCCGGAGATCTTGGGGGAAGTCTGGAGACCACCAACCCCAGCAGCTTTTCCGCTGCTGGAATTGCCCCGGCTGAAGGAGTCAGTCTGGGAGTTGTCAGCATGTCTGCTGACGGCCACACCATTGGCAGCATTTCCACTGCCAGTGGTACAGCAGGAGGATAGATTCGCCCCACTGGTAACATTGCCGCCCATCAACCCCATAAAGTCCCTGTTCTTGGCCCAGGACTTTGAGCGAGACTTTTGGGATTTTAAGGGGGGAGGTGGGCATTGAAGCCATGTGTGCTTTGCACAAGGTTGGTATGTGTGGCAAAATGCTCGCCCCTGTGTGTACTTTGTGTTGTATGTTGTGTGTTAATGTTGGTGTATGGTCATTGGTACACGGGATATAAACGGGTCTGTGTAACACAAGTGTTTAAAATGTATATTTGTATTTAGGCACAAGGATTGCACAGCACTTCACGTGCAAGTAAAAAGTAATAATATGTGAGCACAGGGAATTGCACTTTATTAATTCATGTGCAGTTGTACCGAGACTCCAATTGAATGATTGATTAGCAATCGAGTCTTGGTACCGCTGCATAAAAGCAGCATGTTTTCACTCACTCGGGGTTGTGTGTTCGGTGAGAGGAGAACGGGAGAGATTGAGGAGATTTATTAGGATTACAATTGCTATTGCGTGCTGGAAGTGGCAGCACTGTACTTGTGTTCTGTTTGTCTGTATTTGTTTTGGCCCACACACAGTTTATTTTGTAACAGTGTTTTGTTTAGCCTTTTATTTTCTGTATGTTTATTAAATACGTGCAACAGGGCGTTTCATTCACCATTTCACCTCACAGTGCTGTGTGTTCCTTTCTGGTCTGACGTCACCACTAAAGCCAGCTTTTTCACACAAACACATATTGCATCTTTAAAATAAAAAATAAAATATCTGCAGTTTAGTACTGCACAGAAGGACAAATAAACCTTATCTTCAAATAAATGGATATTGCACGCACAGATCATGTAAAATGAATTTCAGCATAACCCCTTCACATCCTAAGATACTGTGTTTATGTGAAATATGTTTACAATGTAAATAGTTACGTCTGTGTTTATTTCCTTAAAGGAAATGTTGTTGCATGTTTTTTATTCAATTTCTTGACCGTTAACTCAGAAATTTAACACTAGTGGGTTTTTTTTTCCCCGCAGCTCTATTGAGCTAAAATAAGTTTGCCAGTACCTTTCTAGGTAGCCCTGGATTAGAGGGCAGCTGCTAGCTGTGGATTCCCAGAGGTTTCCTTCAGTTAAATGTGGTGTGCAGCTCATAGGATTAATTTGGCTGTTTAATTAAAATAAAATACACTTCTAAATTGTCCTGCTTTATTCTGTGGGTGGCTGTGACGGATCAAATGACGCTTGGTTTTAGATCTCAATCCCGACCTGAGAAGGTGCTAGGTAAAGGGAACACAATACCCTGGACTAAAAGGCATGACACTTTATTCCCATGGGTAGGTGGAAGTCAGCCGGCTAGAAAAGGAGCTGGGCTACGGTACCCGAACTCAATGAGGGAAACGAGGTGGCATCCGCGGCTTGGGGAAGCGGATGCGCTCATTAACCAAGGGGTCATGAGTGATGGTCTAAAATTGGGGCGTAGCAAAGTAATCTGTTCTGTTAGTCTGTTTTGTAAATGTTGTTTTGTCTGTTTTCAAGGTTACGAGCACGATCAGGAGCTGCAGCCGCAGGCAAGCATTAAATCCAGACACCAGCACTTCACTTTCCTCTAGGAACTGTCTTTGCACCACAAGCACTTAATTCACGCACCGTAGGAACTGTGTCTTTGTGTTTTGTCTAGGTGGTAAAACTGGACTTTTGGTTGAAGGTCAAACCCGTGGGATTATACAAACTGAAGTGATACGCGCTGCTGTATTGCTTCCATCATTTATTTACAGGTATTCTCCATACGGCTCTGGACATTGTAAACCCTTTCAATAACCACCCTTGCACTTGTTAATTGTCTGTGTGATTTGTACCTGCACTGTACTCTCCTGTATCTACTCGCCACAGTGGCATGTGCCAGTTAGGCAAGAACTAAGGGAAATGGTTGTTTTTGCCATAAACATTTGCAATGTTGTAAATCTGGTGGATTCAAGGTTATATTCTATTCAGTAGATGTCATCTCTGGAGTGCATATCAGCCCCCTTTCACTAGGACACAATCCTTTTTGGTTTTTTTTGTTTTCAGCCAAGAACTATGTACAATGACATAAATCTAAATAAATTTTCCATATGCACAAAAAGCTTATTTCTCTCAAATTTTGTGCACAAATGTGTTTACATCCCTGTTAGTGAGCATTTCTCCTTTGCCAAGATAATCCATCCACCTGACAGGTGTGGCATATCAAGAAGCTAATTAAACAGAATGATCATTGTCTAGATGAAGACATTTCTGAGTCAACAAAAACTCCTAGGTCTTTTTCATAGATTCCTTCTCCAATTTCAGTATCTCCCATATGATATTTATAATGTACATTTTTATTTCCTGCGTGCAGTACCTTACACTTTTCTCTATTAAATGTCATTTGCCATGTGTCTGCCCAGTTCTGAATCTTGTCTAGATCATTTTGAATGACCTTTGCTGCTGCAACAGTGTTTGCCACTCCTCCTACTTTTGTGTCATCTGTAAATTTAACAAGTTTGCTTACTATACCAGAATCTAAATCATTAATGTAGATTAGGAATAGCAGAGGACCGAATACTGATCCCAGTTGCCTGTTGATCAGTTCTGTGTTGGCAAATAAAAATTAAGTTAGCTCTGAAATCCCTCTCTAGCTTTGCTCATTTCGTAGATCGCTACAATATTTATTAGGCGGATGCTTTTATCTAAGTGACGTTACGTTAAAAATGTCAACCAACTGAACGCAACTAACGTCGCTATCATCCATAAATTCGTCTAATATGACCAATGAAGCCATTAGTGGAGCTAAATCCGAAGTTGATCTAAGCGGCACTTTTAAATGTGGTGGTATTTATTGTACTTGTGTTTTTTCTTTTTTTTTTTTTTTTTTTTATTTTTGCTCGTATTTTTCAAATGGTTTTTACGCATACGAGTATTTCTGCCAGTGAGCTCCCGCCACTCTACCGGCGCAGACGCGTGTCTGCCACCCGAACAGGAAGTAGCATTGTTTGAGCTGCTTGGAGAAACAAAAAAAAGAAAACAAGAGAAAACAAACAGAATAGGAGACAAAGAGAGCGGTGAGTTATTGAAATTGAATTCTCTACACCCGCTGGAAACCCCGTGTGTGGTACGGGGGGGTGTAATGTGTTTGTATTGTATCGAGGAGGGCGGGTTTGATGCGAGACTCGAGCAGACACGGGGCTCATTCATTATTATTAAACCTGCCCGCAGACTCTCCGGCGCTCTGAGCGCTCTTTGAAACAGACCGAGTTCAGATCGGGTTTATATTCATGTCTTGTTAATCAGAGGTGAGGATCGGCGGCTCGTCTGTAGCGCTGCAGGAGATTTTAATTGCAGAGTCTGTACCGCTCTGTGCAGCGTGTCCCGTTTGTAACGCGGTACAGGAACTGCATTCTGCTGCACTGTCAGGTGTCCAGTACTGTGCGAGCAGCGGCGTGGTTCATAATATTCTTAATATTCAATGGCTCTGCTGGGGTCGTGCTCCTCAAACTCATGCCCCTAAATCTCAAGAAGCTTAAAATCTTGCTGCTTTGTTGAATTCTTATTTTTCTTGATGTTCTTTCAGTTTAACTGCTGAATCCCAGGCTTTTAATTGTCTTGTATTACCTGTCAAGTTTCTTTGCATTCTATTAATTTTTTCTACCAAAAGTACACATTACTTGCAGTCAGCTCCATCAAAAATGACCCAGTTCTCTTTTCTGAGGTTTTCTGCTTTGGGCATTCCTGTTTCTCACGAGGCTGCATGAAAAGCTCACAGCGCTTTTGCATGTGGTGAAGAGTGTGTGTTCTTACGGTATAGTCCACTGTCACTGGAGCTGCTATTCTCGTCTAACTCTGATAAAGACAAACATTCTTTCCCTACACTGCTCTCCCTGAAAAATAAATACATCAACAGATTTACAGTCCCACCTCTTTTCAAAAGAACTCCTTTCACCTCCACAACTAAACAACAAGATTAAATGGCTGAATGAACTGCTGAACAGTGATTCTGTGACAACAAAAAATGAATTACAAAACCTTGCAGTATGAGCTCCAAAAACATTTTCTGTTATTTACCTATTTAAACAGAATACTGTAAAGCCATAAATATTTGCAACCAAAATATTTGGTGAATCACATCCATAAAAACCTGTTTTCCTCCAGAAATGCTGGTGATAGGGTTAGGGATAGACCCCACGCATCATTTTTTTTAAAGTAAATCTAAATTTATAACAGTGTTTATTTTTAAGCAAAATAAAATCTAAGCCTATTTTTAGGGAGCCCAACTGTTGTTGTTAGGGCTGGGACGCCCCTTTTTATTTATTTATTTATTTTTTACTATCGATGCATTGTTTTTTCATAACTCAAAAGAAGAGTGTAAAGAATAAATACATATTTTCATCAGATCTAATCACAAAAAGTAAATGTTTCTCCAGTTGAACTTAAAACTACACATTTCTAATTTGTCTAGTCACACTGTCAGCGAGATGCCCCACAAAATGTTAATAAAATATTACAAATGTTACTGTCTTACCTTAAGATGTCTTGACAGCAACCAGATTAGGGGGAAAAAAACTCCACCGGTCTGTGCTCTCTCCAGAGCTTATTTTCTGTTTTTATTAAGAAATATTATGGCATCCACATTCTCCGCTTTCAAAGAAGAACAGAGTTTGTTCACAAGCATCCCTGCTTTGCTGAACAGATGTTCGCTCGGGACCGATGTTGCAGGGATACTTAAAATGCTCTTTGCCAAGGCTGCTAGGTTGGGAAAGCATGTCTGGTTATTTTTCCACCAAATCAGGGGATCTTCGCTGATTTTTAATGGAGTTTCAGAAGCATAAATCGTCATCTCTTGTTGGATTAAGGTTTCCTTGGAGGTAGTGTGTGTTTGTTGCCGTCCATGAAGTAACAATTCCATTGCTTCACGGGGCGGAGCTATGGCCCCTGATAGTGTTTATTGACAGAGTTAGTAAACATATACACATGGAGAGAGGGGTTCCGCCTCTTCAAGGCCCAACATTTACTGGATCGATAGACACGATAAACAGGAGGGGGGCCACCGTCTTTGAGGTGACCCGACATACCAAGAGGCTCGCGAACCGGAAAGAAAACATAGTTAGTATTTGTTAAAACATATAATGCGTGGTGTTCCGCCTCTTCAAAGCCCAACATAATAGAAGGGGGGTTCCATCGCTGAGGAGACTCGACAAACAGGAGAGGGGCCACCGTCTTTGAGGAGACCCGACAAACACAAGGGATGCCACCGCTTGGGGACCCTCACATAGAGGCATCAGACCTGAAAGAAGAATTCCAAAAGAAACATACATGCAGATGGAAGGGTTTGGCCAGGGGTCCCCTCTGACTCATGGAGAACCCTCCTCTATGAGGTAAATGAAGCAGAGCTAAAAGGGTTGGAGAAAGTGGAGTCACTAACCCCCCAAAAGATGGACCCCCGGCTCCCCGCTGACTCAACGTGAAGAAGAAAAAAGAGAGAACCGCCAATGCATAAGAAAGAAAAGAGAAAACATTTAGACGAAAGAACACAAACACTTCACGTGACAAAGGGGTTAGTATACTGTACCCTAATGACTATGTGAAGACCCTCTGCACAGTGGAAAGAAAAACCCTTTCTTTTAATTTTATTTCTTAGGGGGAAATCTTTGGTGGCTCAGGCAGAAAGGTCGTCCCCACTCCGGACATATTAGCAATGGACTGATGTGCGGAGGATATTTCAGATGATGAAGAACAAATATAAGTTTCAACTACGGACACCACGGTGGAAAGGTGTGTTGAAAACCAATGCCTTGATACAATGGACTGGCTTGAATTGATACACAAAGGGTCGGAGGATGAAATGGCCTTCCGTTCTGCAATATACTTCAACATGGAAGTGAAGGGACACAGAGGAGAGTTGATTTTAGAAAGCTGAATACATTGTTCTTGCTGCAGTTGATCTGTTTTTGAAATGGGAAGAAATAAGATGAAATGAGAATCTGGGATGAGCTTGAGGTCACTGCAGTGGATACCGAGGGTAGGAAAGCTGGCAATAGAAGGTACTGTATATTCAGAACATCTCGAAAACCCGAAAAATGCAGATAGACATGTGACTTCTATAGTTGAATCATCAAATGGAGAAAAACAGCCATCAATCAAAACAGCAATCAAGTTACTGAGAAAGTCTATAGAAATAGGAAGGCGAGCAGAAGAAGGAGCCGGAGAGCACTTGGAAATTCCTCGTAAAAGAAGACGAACCGCTGGAATTGATCATAGAGTTGGGGAATTGATGGACATCAAGCGAAATTGATGCTGATTTCCTGATAAATATAGTCTGATTGTAGCTGGTGCCAGATGTAGAGAGTCCTTTGCAGGCATTGTGAATGCCATGATCCAGTCCTGGTTTAATGGAGTAGGATTAATCCTGCTTTGTAAACAAAAAGTTACATAACATGCCCAACCTGTAGAGTACGAGGATCTGGTATGGGGCAAATCCCCTGGGCCGGATGAGATCCTCCCAGTAGTACTCAAAGAAATGAAAGAAGTAATTTACAAACCGCTAACCAAGATCATGCAGCAGTCTCTTGACACAGGGGTGGTACCGACAGACTGGAAAATTGCAAACGTAATACCGATCCACAAAAAGGGAAACAAAACTGAACCAGGTAACTACAGACCAGTAAGCCTGACTTCTATTATATGCAAACTTATGGAAACTATAATAAGATCCAAAATGGAAAATTACCTATATGGTAACAGGGTACTGGGAGACAGTCAACATGGTTTTAGGAAAGGGAGATCGTGCCTAACTAACTTGCTTGATTTTTTTGAGGATGCAACATCGATAATGGATAATTGCAAAGCATATGACATGGTTTATTTAGATTTCCAGAAAGCTTTTGACAAAGTCCCGCACAAAAGATTAATTCTCAAACTGAACGCAGTTGGGATTCAAGGAAACACATGTACATGGATTAGGGAGTGGTTAACATGTAGAAAACAGAAAGTACTGATTAGAGGAAAAACCTCAGAATGGAGTGTGGTAACCAGCGGTGTACCACAGGGATCAGTATTAGGTCCTCTGCTATTCCTAATCTACATTAATGATTTAGATTCTGGTATAGTAAGCAAACTTGTTAAATTTGCAGACGACACAAAAGTAGGAGGAGTGGCAAACACTGTTGCAGCAGCAAAGGTCATTCAAAATGATCTAGACAAGATTCAGAACTGGGCAGACACATGGCAAATGACATTTAATAGAGAAAAGTGTAAGGTACTGCACGCAGGAAATAAAAATGTACATTATAAATATCATATGGGAGATATTGAAATTGGAGAAGGAATCTATGAAAAAGACCTAGGAGTTTTTGTTGACTCAGAAATGTCTTCATCTAGACAATGTGGGGAAGCTATAAAAAAGGCTAACAAGATGCTCGGATACATTGTGAAAAGTGTCGAATTTAAATCAAGGGAAGTAATGTTAAAACTGTACAATGCACTAGTAAGACCTCATCTTGAATATTGTGTGCAGTTCTGGTCACCTCGCTATAAAAAAGATATTGCTGCTCTAGAAAGAGTGCAAAGAAGAGCGACCAGAATTATTCCGGGCTTAAAAGGCATGTCATATGCAGATAGGCTAAAAGAATTGAATCTGTTCAGTCTTGAACAAAGAAGACTACGTGGCGACCTAATTCAAGCATTCAAAATTCTAAAAGGTATTGACAGTGTCGACCCAAGGGACTTTTTCAGCCTGAAAAAAGAAACAAGGACCAGGGGTCACAAATGGAGTTTAGAAAAAGGGGCATTCAGAACAGAAAATAGGAGACACTTTTTTACACAGAGAATTGTGAGGGTCTGGAATCAACTCCCCAGTAATGTGGTTGAAGCTGACACCCTGGGATCCTTCAAGAAGCTGCTTGATGAGATTTTGGGATCAATAAGCTACTAACAACCAAACGAGCAAGATGGGCCGAATGGCCTCCTCTCGTTTGTAAACTTTCTTATGTTTTTATCCAGGGCAACTTATGATTGTCACAATTATACCACGTTATGTTTACATACAATTACCCATGTATCCAGTTCTTTATACTGAATCTAGATATAATACCTTGCTCAAGGGTACAACAGCAGTGTCCCCCACCTGGCATTGAAAACACGACCCTCCAGTCAAGAGTCTAGAGCCCCCCTAACCACTACTCCACACTGCTGGCCCCAAGTCTGGATTTAATGAGTTACAAATCATTAAACAACTTTGCACCTGGATTACAATTGTCGGTCTATTTATTGATCACCTGCACTTTTAAGCACTTTGTCACACTTTGTAATTAAACTCCAAAAGTGTGCTTCTAAATTTGTTTCCAAAGACTGTCCACACAAAACACAGCTGTAGTGGTGTTTTTTCCTACTCTTCCTCACCTTAACCCTTTGCGGCCCATTTATTCAGTGCTTGTCAGGAGCATCAGGTCCAATTTATTTTCATACGCGCCGTTTACTTTACACTGAATAGCAAAAGTACACTCAGTACTGCATCTCCTGCCAAGCCCCACCCCTTATTAGCTGTATTTTTCACATCGCTTTATAGCTGTGCATACTGATAAATCCTCTCTTGATCACTCTTTTTATGACCAAATTCATCATTAATGTGATCCAAGTCATTACTTTATTACTATAACATCTCAAAAAACTCTGCAAAAGCCTCTGATATTCTTTGAGCGCTGGATGTAGAAGCAGCTCTCTCCTTTGTTTGTGTCCGTGTTATCTATGTGGTTCATGGGGCTATCAGATACACCCTTTTTTCGACTTCATTCGGCTCCTATCGGTCTCACTTGACCATTGAAAGGTTTTCTTGGCTTTTTCCAGAAAAAAACGACTAGAGACCTGTGCATAGGTGGCTTGGGGAGACTAAGCCTTCCCAAAATAAATTGCCCAAACCCTCTGAAGAAATTGTTCTGAGCAACACAAAAAATATTTGAGAAGAATTTTTTTTTTCCCCACAAGCGCACAAAGCAGGTCTAACAAACATATATCTCGTTTTCCTACTGTGCAACCGCCAGACCGCTAGGGCAGCTGGGATACCAAAATGAACACTGTAGTACAGATACAGGATTTAGTTTCATTTCAATGTCATTGGAGGATACTGCTTGGCTGGTTTAACGTCAATTCTTTCCGCTGATCTGAGCCCCCCATACCGCTGCACGAGGCAGCTGACGAAAACTTGAGTCCTTTTTGCTCATTCCCTTGCCTGGAACATCCTCTTCACAATTTCTACACTGATTCAAATTGCTCTTATCTATACAAACAGCTTGATGCGAATCTGACTTTACAGAACTTGTGGCGAAATATTTTCGTAGCATACTGTCTGTTTTCAATTTGCAAACTGTGACACTACAATCAGAACATACTTCCTTCGACTGTTTGACCAAATGCCTCCTTTCAGAACAGTTTGTGGTGCCAGATTACAAATGAAGTTTTTTCTTTAGATTTTTCCATTCCTTCACTCCATTTTCAGTGAAAGCAGGGTCTTTTGAACTTCTGAAAAAGTGTCTGCAAGGAAAGCAGAAAACCGCACCTGCCTGCTTACTGTACTCTAAATATGAAAATATATTTTAATATTCTTACCAAAGACAGTTTTCCGATACACAGATAAATAAGGCTGTGATGATCCTGTTGCAGTATCACCAGGGTTCAAAATACAGGATTTAGTTGCATTTCAATGTCTTGGAGGAGACAATGCTTGGCTGTTTTAATAACGTCCACTCTTCCCGCCAATCTGGGCCCCATATAAATATTTGAAAGTTTACTGTAAGAGTGCAGATTTTTTTTTTTGCAAATATACCTTATGAAATACATTGAATGCCCCTTGACTTCTAAGTACAAAAGTAAGTACGTGTTTGGAAGCTTAATAGACGGTATTAATAACTGACTTGGTGTGAAGTGATGGAAAGTGTTTGAAATTGGTTTTAAAGGTTAGATTTAAGGTTTTAAAAAACACTGCAGCCTGTTATCCTTACTGTTGTTCTAATTTGCTTAAATAAGCATAACATGTTTTAAAGTACAAGCTAGTGCTGTGTTAAACTTCATTTATTTGGCCATCTTATGTTGCGGGGGGGGGGGGGGGGGGGACGGGACGGGACAGGACGGGACCTGTCCCTGCCCCTGCCCTGACCTGATACAGTATTTATACTTTCGGGTTAATAATAATCATGCAATCCCAAGAGTTTTTCTGCAAGTTCTTCTAAAAAGGCCAAATGTCGAATATAAACAAATCACAGACTGAAAAAGTTTGAGTCAGTTACTTACTTTGAATCATAAACACAATGAGTGATCCTTAGTATTGACTCACTAGTAATAGAACAATATAAATATATATATTATATATATATATATATATATATATATATATATATATATATATAATATATATCGTGAAGGGTTTGTGTTTCGCCCAGTGCGGGGTGGATATTAACATCGAAAAATCTTTTTGATGATGTCGGACTGGAAAGGGAAAATTGTAATGTTAGACCGCACAGGAATGCAAAGAGATCCTAAGTCTTAATAAATTTATAGGCAAAAAATCAGTATAAAGTTTCTCATCTCGTTATTTTATCAAAACAAAATCCCAGAGTCGTAGGTCTGGCTTGTTCTCAGCTGCGTCCCCAGTGGGTTCAAAGCCAAGCTCAAGACACTGGAAATGCAGCTCAACTCTCACACTGAGGACAAGCAGTGTGTGAGTACAAGCTTGTATTTTTCAATGTCTCTCTTGGGTTTGACCAGTTCCAGGGCAGATCTTTATCTCAGGATTAACTGACAGTTTAAACAATGACAAACTTTGACACGCAGAGGTAATGGAAAAATAATAATGTACCTTTTATATACAGATATACTGGAAAACGTACAGGAACTAAAACTGTGCCAATGAAACCCTTTCTAAATAGGTAAGCCTGCCTCATGATGTACTGTATTGTCACTCTAATGACAGCACACTGATACACAATACAAGCAAACAAGCCATATTTACAATAAACAGCTAAATGATGATTCCACAAAAGCACCAGCTCTGTTACTGTCAAACAACTTCATTCTGCAGATTATTTTAATCAATTTTTCACAAACTGTATAAACTATGTAATAACGGCAATGTTGCAGAATGTATATTTTGCAGATTTGTAACAAATGCAAAATTAGTGAGCATTGTTTGCTTGCAAACCTTTCATGTTTTACAGTATATTTATACAGCTCTACTGTTGTGGGGCTGTCATAATAATTATACATACAGCAAAAAAAACAATTAAAAAAAAAACACGATAGGAATTGTATCTCATTGCACTGAAGCAGGGCTCCAGTAGACAACAAGCTTGGAGAGTCTCAATATTTAAACTCAGCAAAGCAAATCCTTTCATTCAAAACTAAAATAGCTTTTGCTCAAGTGCAAAGTTTGCACCACTTGAAATAAAACAAAGCAGGGATGGAAATAAGACTCCTATTGCATTACAGTTTCACCCGTTCCAGGTTTTACTACCAGCTTGATTAGCCTCAGAGTGCAGGTAACAAGCTCAGGTGTGTCTTATTAAACTTTTAGTACAACCAGAACTGGATCAAACTGCTATGTAATTGGAGTCTTATGTCCATCCCTGAAACAAAGAATTAAAACTACACAAGATTGTTTCAGCTTGTGTTTGCACTGGTGTAACAGCTTAGAGGTCATACTAGTTAGATGAAGCACACATTGCTGCAACACCCATTAAGATATTGTTAGTTTTAGTTTATTTTAAACAATTCACTTCTGTATCGTATACTGTTCTCTGTGACATTGGTACAGTAATACAACTCAAATTGCATTTAAAAATATAATATATTTTATTGGCATCTTTGTTTAATGTGTTGGGTTCGTATCACACATGTAAGTGTGTAGAGAACATTTTTTGCATGTATTTCCAATGTGTCCCTTCTCAGTAGAATAACCCTGCAACTTTGTCCTGAATCCTCACAGCATGATAAGTGAGATTAATTTCCAATTCAGGGGAATAAAAGGGCTCTCCAGTTCATTGTGAAAGAATGGGTCTGTCTCCTTCAGGTTTTACATGCTCCCCTTCTCAGTGTCTCTGGATTCAGGCTGGCTCTTACTCCTGGGGACCCCCTTCATTTACTGCAGGGTGTGAGAGAGAGAGACAAGGAATCCAACAGCTCCCCACACACACAAACAAGCAGGGTGTAGAGGTGAGGTACTTGGATGGAGGGAGGCTGACTCCAGTGTGAATTCGCTGGTGTATTTTTAGGCTTCTGAACCAAATGAAGCTCTTCCCACACTCAGAACAGTGATGCAGCTTCTCTCCACAGTGAATTCTCTGGTGTATTTTTAGGTCTCCTAACAGACTGAAGCTCTTCCTACATTCAATACAGTGATATGGCTTCTCTCCACTGTGAATTCTCTGGTGTCTTTCTAGGTTTCCTAACCTAGCTCTTCCCGCATTCAGTACATTGATGCAATATCTTTAGCAGGAATATGTTTTCTGAATCCTTAAACAAGTCAATAGTCTCTTCTTTAATGTGGACAGGCTCCAGTTCAGTCTCTTCCTCTTTAATGTGGACAGGCTCCAGTTCAGTCTCTTCTTTATTGTGGACAGGCTCCAGGTCAGTCATCTCCTGTTTAATGTGGACAGGCTCCAGTTCAGTCATCTCCTGTTTAATGTGGACAGGCTCCAGTTCAGTCTCTTCTTCTTTAATGTGGACAGGCTCCAGTTCAGTCATCTCCTGTTTAATGCGGACAGGCTCCAGTTCAGTCATCTCCTGTTTAATGCGGATAGGTACCAATTCCAGAACCTCCTCCTGTTTAATGTAAACAGACTCCATCTTTGTTCTTTGGCTTTCACCTGGATAAGTAAGTCCTGAAAGCAGAAAACGAAATGAAGTGTAACAATCTGTTCTCTATTGGTGTGTTTACACTTACAGCTCAGACCTGAACTGACTTAGAGTCAATCAGATTCAAAGATTCTTATTACTTGAGCCCCCATTTACACAGACCTAGGCTGGCTTTGGCCCCGTATGCACGCGCATAGCCCCTGAACTACAGTGCGTGCCCGATGACATCATAACAACCACCCCTGTGTGAAGACATTTCCCCTCCCAAAATACAGAGGAAGTGTTTAAATCAACGTGTGTGTTTTTACTTCAAGGCATGGTTGTCAATTAAGCCTCAAAATAGCAATCTATTAATTGGGCACACAAAATAAATATCGATGATTGTACCGCTGTGACAGAAATTAAGTTTTTGAGAGGGGTACCTGAGAGCCCTGGACCTGGGTGACGACAAGTCTTTCATTCGGGACTCTCGGGAAGTTGGCCCTACTGAAATGGGAAAGTAGAGTCCCAATCCCCCACCTCAAATCGGTGGATCCCGGACCCTGTCTCGATGCCATTGTGATTTAGTAACTGGGCCTATCCTTTGGACAGTGGACGTCTAAACCTCCTCACCATGGATCAATTGGTACCCAGAGTACCAACTGTAATTCATTATTTCTACATCACTTTCACTGGTAAATGGAACATTACAAGTAACCTACCAGAAGGAGAACCTGTGCAGAGAAACGCAAGTGCTTTGTTTGTCATTAATACAAACATTTATAATATTGGAAGCTTACAAATATTAATAAAACTGTCAAAGCTCATTTTTTGCTACAAATATTATTTTTTTGTCGCCAAAGGCCAGCACTAAACCCGGATCAACACTGCAGTTTTATTGCACTAAAAGAACTGTATTCACCACAAGCACTAGAGCACGCACTGTGGACTGGTGTTTGTTACGTGTGGGTGAAATGAAACAGGGCTGTTATTTCGGGCAAACCCGCAGATTATAAAAATGCTTCATTACCATCGTTATTATTTACTGTTGTTTTTTCATCAGGCCATTGGATTTTAAAACCATTAACCCCTTGCTGTCCTATGTCGGACCAGGTCTGACATTACAATTTTCCCTTTCCAGTCTGACATCATCAAAAAGACATAAAGCACAGGTCTCTAGTTGTTTTGTGACTGATAGGAGCTGAATGAAGCCAAAAAAAGGGACGTATCTGAGCAATGCAGTAGCCCCATGCAACACAGACACAAAGGAGAGAGCTGCTTCCACATCCAGCGCTCAAAGAATATTACTGACATTTGCAGAGCTTTTTGAGATGTTATAGTAATAAAATCATGACTTGGATCCCATTATTGAAGAGTTTAAAAAACAGTCTTTATTTAGTGACAGAGGCAGCACAACGCATTGCATCTTGTTAATACTGTATCACCTAACCTTCACTGTCTGTGAAACACACAATGCGGAAATCCCTGCCTAAAACATCATAATAATAATAATAATAATAATAATAATAATAATAATAATAATACCTAGATTTACATTACTCAAAAATTGACTTTAACATCACTGATCATTTATTTATTATTTGTAACGTTATTGAACATAGTTATATTCATTATATAACAGTTCATTTTGAAACTCCAAGGAAACAGAAAGCTATATTCAATGTGCACAATTTATTTACTTGCTGTCTGCCAGGAATACAAATCTGTTGTCCTGCTCTGGATTCCAGGCGGCACACTTTTTGTGTTTGTTTACACCGAATACAGGAGGAGCGTATTTACAAAGCACTTTCAAAACTGATTCGCTGGTAGGATATGACAGCAGCAAATCAGATGCTATTTAACACAGCAGGAAAAAAAGAACACCTGAAGCAGTTACAATAACTGTATATGGGCAATTCCATCATTATGGGTGTGACATTTCCACACAAAACGTAACTTTGTTACCAAACACAAGGACTAATTTAAAGAATTAAAGAAACATTCTAGACTACTTAGATAAAGTGCTTTTCATACTGTGTGCTGTTAAAATTCCACGGTCTCACAATTTATTTTGGTTGCTCAAAGAAACTCATGTGACAGAAATGGACAAGCATTGCTTGGTCACTTCACATGTTCAACAGTGTGATTTGGCTGCTCCCCAAAATCATATTAAATGAACATAAAATCAGATTTTTAATATGTTAACAGGTTAACCCGAAGTTCAGCATTATGAATGTGACAGTGTCTCAAATGTAATAAAAAAAAAATCCTGTTTAAAAACTATATATAGGCCTAGCTTTTTATATATATATTAGGGCTGCAACGATAAAATCGAAAATCGATACTTTTATCGATTTTCCTCCTTATTACAATCATCGATAATAAAACTGGATCATCGATAATGGCAATTTTTATTACATTTCTGGAATTTAAAAACTAGGGTTACCATAAGTCCATGGATTGCACATCTGTTGAAGAAGACATTCCCTGATTCTGAGGTAGCCCGAAAATTTTCAAGTGCCAAGACAGAAGCGATTGTTAACTCTGTGCTTGCACCGCATTCTATTGACACTGCTCTAAAAGTGCTTGAAGAAAATGACATAGCTTACATTTTGGCGAATGTGCCGTGTCCTGTTTGTATTGTTACAACCGTTTATTTTCTGTCTGTTCATTCCATTAAATGCCGAGCGAGACCATTCGCTCAGCTCCACCAAACTCCACCTCTCTCTTTGTTTATTTTCCTGTTTCTGGTCGGACATCCCCCACTCCGGCCGTCTTTGTGACACGTGGTGTCATCATGGGATTACCAGCGCCACCTAGACGCCGACCAGAGCAGGAACCGCAATTTGTTGTTTAAAGACAAAAAAAATAAAAAATGTCAGAAGACGTCATCAGACTGAAGGACTGGATCCGGGACAATGCTGGGCTGGAGGCACAATCCATGCCCATAGCCATCCGGGTCCTGTGGCTGATGGACAGGGAGTGAAGGGAGGCGTACGAGAGGGAACACACCCCAAACTCCCTGGAGGAAGGTGTGGAGTTGGTCCTCTGTTACCTGGAGGCAGCTATAAATAGAACAGCAGCCCAGGTAGCAGGGTCTCCAGCGCCCGGGGGGGGGACGACCGCGAGGATCCAAAGCCCGAGAGGGAGCTGTTCCCATCTCCACCAGCAGAGGGTGACTGCCTGCTGGGATCACTTCCCCTACCGTCACCACCTGGAGAGGAGGAGCAGGTGCTTCCTCTGCCTCCTCCACCTTCCCCTGAAAGTGAGGGAGAGCCGCACCAGTCCCCCGCAAGTGAGGGAGAGCTGCACCAGTCCCCTGCAAGTGAGGGAGAGCTGCACCAGTTCCTTGTAATAAGGGTAGACTACACACCGCTCCCACCTCCGCCGCCAGGAGACTACTCTCCCTTCACCAGAAGGACCAGGACTAGATGCTGGCGGTCCTCAGCAGCCCTTGCATAGGCTGCTGAGGGAAGCACGGGGAAGAACCGCCTGGCCGCAGTGGCCGAGAAGAGGGCCAACACCCGCACCCCAGCTTGTCCTGACTCCCTGCCTTGCTTCGCCCAAGGATGCCTGCCTGGCATCGCCTGGGGTTGCCAGCCGCTCCGCATCGCCTGGGGTGGCTGGAATTGCTTTGCCAGGGGTCGCAGTCAGCTCTGCTTGGCCGCAGGGGTCAGTGTGGCCGGAGCCCCACCAGAGGGAGCTGCCGGCTATGAAAAAGGGGGGAGAGGTCAGGAGACCACTTTTCCCTGCAGCAGTTTCGCTGCCGGAGATCTTGGGGGAGGTCTGGAGACCACCAACCCCAGCAGCTTTTCTGCTGCTGGACTTGCCCCGGCTGAAGGAGTCAGTCTGGGAGCTATCAGCACATCTGCTGACAGATGGAGAGATTCGCCCCACTGTCAGCACGTCTGCTGACAACATGGCCAGTAGCAGCCTGGCTACTGGCAACATTACTGACCATCAACCCCTTAAAGTCCCTGTTCTTGGCCCAGGACTTTGAGCGAGACTTTGGGGATTTTAAGGTGGGAGGTGGCCATTGAGGCCATGTGTGCTTTGCACGGGGGGGTATAAATAATAAAATAATAATCGTTAAAGAAGCTCACCATGTTTTGTTTAGTGATAGTCCATTTTGTTTGTCTGTTTATTTTGGCTACCAGTGCCGTGTCCTGTGTTTTTGTTTGTTACCACCGTTTATTTTCTATCTGTCTGTTCATTCCTTAAATGCTGAGCGAGACCATTCGCTCAGCTCCACCAAACTCCACCTCTCTCTTTGTTTATTTTCCTGTTTCTGGCCAGACGTCCCCCACTCCACCATCGAGGTCAAGAACACACCTAATGAGACTGCTGATACCACTGTGCAATATGTCAAGAAAACTCTGTAAAAGAACGGTTTGTTTGAGAAGTGTATCACGTTTACGGGTGACATCTGCTACACAAATTTCAGAGGACTCCAGCGTGATGAAGAAGGAAAGAACGTGTTTGCAAATGTAAAGAAGTTGTTGCAGAAGAGGACGTTAATCAGTGTGGGTTGCCCAGAACACATTTTGAACAAATGTGTCCATCACAGGACAGACACACTGGAAGTTGACATTGAGAACATTATTTTTAAAATTTAACAATACTTTCACATTTACACTGTCCGAACTGAGCATCTGAAGGAGTACTGTGAGCTTGTTGATATCGAATACAGAAAGCTGCTTTCTCACAGCAAGACACAATGGTTGTCCTTATTCCCAGACATTACAAGGCTGCTACAGATGTTCCCGGCCTTGAAGTCGTTCTTTCTGTCACAGGACAAACTACCCACGGTGATTAAGAAATTTTTCGAACATCAGCTCAGTGAAATTTACCTCTGGCACATGCACTCACTCATGACTGTATTCCAATCATACATTCAAGAAATTGAAAGGGAAAATAACTATCGTGGAAGTGATGAAAAGCTTGAACTCAGTTCACGCCATCCTTCTTGAACATAAGACCCACAACTCACTGAAAGTTAAGGACTACTGGCACAAAAGCGCAAGGAGGGACTTGATGGAGAGGGTGACAATTTCTGTGCTGAAGTACAATGTCTGTACAGCACATGCTTGGAATATCTGGAGAGGTGGATGACACACCTGGAAGAATTCTCTTGTTGTATGGGGATTGCCCTGAGTGAGACATCTAATTGGAAATACTGAGTGTCACTCAGAACTGTTAAAGACTGTACAGTTCTTTTTTGCTGTCCCCTCTCACAATGCAAATATAGAGCGAGTTTTGTCACTGATGCAAAGCCAGTGGACAAAGGAAATGAGACACTTGACTGTTGAGTCGCTGAAAGGGATTCTACTTGTACAGTACAATTTCAGACAAACGTCTTGCAAAGACTTTCATCCTACTTGATGAGCAATCAACCCCTGCTGAGAAAGATGCGATCTACAGAGAGGTATGCATGGGCACATCAGGAGGAAGAGGACTGAAAAAGGGCTGGTGGATGTAAAAAGACAATTTTTTTTTTTTTTTTTTTTTTTTTTTTTTTAGGTCATTACACTTTTTTTAAATAAATAGACACTGAAAGGGATCACATTTCAGGCAAAGACTTTCTTTCATGGCTACTTCATGAGCACATCAGAAGGAAGGTATATTTAAATTTGAATAACATTGATTTGTGAGGCTAGAACACTTGTTGTAGA
The DNA here is from genome assembly GCF_017654505.1 of Polyodon spathula. NCBI lineage: Eukaryota > Metazoa > Chordata > Actinopteri > Acipenseriformes > Polyodontidae > Polyodon > Polyodon spathula. The sequence goes on along the minus strand of NC_054593.1, from coordinate 995,355 downwards.
CGTGTAGTTCAGTGTGTGTGTGTGTGTGTGTGTGTGTATATATATATATATTATATATATAAAATACAACTTGAGTTGGTAGATACAGCAACCCCCCCTCTCTGGAGTGTCCTCTTTTTTGTAAGTTCAAATATGGTAACCCTATTATAAACTACATGTTGCACCGAACTTTCTATCTTGGCATTTAAATTACAGGATGCCACCAAGATGTCTACTTTAAACACCCGACACTAATACCCTAAAGTGCAGCACGAAACTGATTAATTCTCTTCCGGTTCGTTTTCATAATTTAAAAACGTCTGACAAAAGTGATAACACGACGGGTAGAAGCGCTCCTGAGCGGACAATTGTTACACCACCCAGTATGAAAAGCAAATACTGGTGTCATTTTGGATTTTGGACGATTGGATGACAGATTGAAAATAAAAAAAATGTAAATTATGCAAACGCGAACTCCCCTACAATTCAAATACAATGAACATGAAGCCATTTGGAAAAACACCACTCCCTCGAGTGCAGCAAAATACACGGTAAGGAGGGGGGATCAGAAACGGCTGGACCTTCATGACCTAAACAGCCACGAATGACTACGTTTTTTCAACAAACTTCTGCTGCTGCATTACCCAGTCAACGACGTGAAGCAATAACGATATCTCTTGTAAAATTAATCTGCAAAGATATGAGACCCATCAGCATTGTCGAGGGTGATGGTTTCAGGGAATTTTGCAGTGAAATGGAGTCGAGATACTAAATTCCGAGTCGCACAACAATTTCAAGGAACATAATTAAACTGTATGATACCACTCGTGCAAATATAAAACAAATACTGCATGATTGTAAGGACATTGCTTTAACTACAGATGGTTGGACCTCCTTAGCCACCGATGCTTATGTTACCGTAACAGCGCATTGCATTACTGATTCTTGGGAACTGAAAGATTTTATTCTGTAAACCAAAGAGCTTCGAGGAAGTCACACAGCAGAAAATGTTGCAGAGTGTATTTCAGAAATTCTGGATTATTTTAATATACGCGAGTCAATAATTGCCGTCACTACTGATAATGCACTGAACTACATCAATGCAGTAGAAAGATATCTCAATTCGATCAACATCCCGTATGTGGCTCACACAATTAACCTTGCTGTACAGAAGGAACTGAATACTGGACCGATCGAAAGAAGACTTACCCGACTTAAATGTTCGGCTGCACATTTCAATAGGTCACCAACTGACAAATGTCTTCTGGAGGAGAAGCAAAAGTTGCTCGGCTTAAAAAACGACAATTTAATCAACGACTGTGTTACACGCTGGAACAGCGGCTATGACATGATTTGCCAAGCACCAGAACAACAGGCTGCAGTGGCCTCTAATCTTTGGAAAAAAGCTGTCGCATCTGGAGTTAACAACTAACGAACGGATGGTTGCTGAAAATATCCATGACACTCTGAAACCACTCAAAACGGCAACCGCTGCATGATCAATAGACAAATACCCCACAGCTTCGTCTGCTTTACCTCTTCCGCATATCCTGATCAATCAAGTTAAAAACTTTGCATCATCTGAAATTCCCTTTAATAAAAGGAGATGAAAAACAAAATCTACGGCGATCTGAGTTTGAGGTACGACAAAGAAGAACGACAATCAACATTCATGCTTTTGAACAAAACGTCATTCTTTGACCCACGCTTTCACCGGTTGATATATTTATCTGAGCAAGAAAAGCAGCAGGTACAAGAAGTAATTCAATCAGAAGTGATACAACATTTTGTAAATGAAACTGGTTTGGTAAAGGAACATGGCAGTTCTGAAAATAAAGAAGCTAACAGAAAAACTGTGCTGACTGCAATGGCTGACCTGTTTGGGGACACATACACCTGCGGGAAAGAAGAAACAGAGAATTGCGAAATACAACTGATGCAGGGGGAGATAGTGTGCTATGTCAAGGACAGACCACTCTCAGCAGATAGCAATCCACTCGAATGATGGATGATGATCGAAAATCAGGCCTGAAATATCCATTCCTTGATCAACTGGCCAAAAAAAACCTGTGTGTGCCAGGCACATCTGTGCGCTCTGAACGTGCCTTTTCGACAGCAGGAAACATTGTAAATAAAAAGAGAGCAGCCCTGGATCCAGAGCAAGTCGACAGGCTTGTGTTCCTTGCAAATAACTGTTAAAATACACATGTTTGAAAGGACACTGAATTGGATATAAGAACATAAGAACATAAGAACATAAGAAAGTTTACAAACGAGAGGAGGCCATTCGGCCCATCTTGCTCGTTTGGTTGTTAGTAGCTTATTGATCCCAAAATCTCATCAAGCAGCTTCTTGAAGGATCCCAGGGTGTCAGCTTCAACAACATTACTGGGGAGTTGATTCCAGACCCTCACAATTCTCTGTGTAAAAAAGTGTCTCCTATTTTCTGTTCTGAATGCCCCTTTGTCTAAACTCCATTTGTGACCCCTGGTCCTTGTTTCTTTTTTCAGGCTGAAAAAGTCCCTTGCGTCGACACTGTCAATACCTTTTAGAATTTTGAATGCTTGAATTAGGTCGCCACGTAGTCTTCTTTGTTCAAGACTGAACAGATTCAATTCTTTTAGCCTGTCTGCATATGACATGCCTTTTAAGCCCGGAATAATTCTGGTCGCTCTTCTTTGCACTCTTTCTAGAGCAGCAATATCTTTTTTATAGCGAGGTGACCAGAACTGCACACAATATTCAAGATGAGGTCTTACAAGTGCATTGTACAGTTTTAACATTACTTCCCTTGATTTAAATTCAACACTTTTCACAATGTATCCGAGCATCTTGTTAGCCTTTTTTATAGCTTCCCCACATTGTCTAGATGAAGACATTTCTGAGTCAACAAAAACTCCTAGGTCTTTTTCATAGATTCCTTCTCCAATTTCAATATCTCCCATATGATATTTATAATGTACATTTTTATTTCCTGCGTGCAGTACCTTACACTTTTCTCTATTAAATGTCATTTGCCATGTGTCTGCCCAGTTCTGAATCTTGTCTAGATCATTTTGAATGACCTTTGCTGCTGCAACAGTGTTTGCCACTCCTCCTATTTTTGTGTCGTCTGCAAATTTAACAAGTTTGCTTACTATACCAGAATCTAAATCATTAATGTAGATTAGGAATAGCAGAGGACCTAATACTGATCCCTGTGGTACACCGCTGGTTACCACACTCCATTCTGAGGTTTTTCCTCTAATCAGTACTTTCTGTTTTCTACATGTTAACCACTCCCTAATCCATGTACATGTGTTTCCTTGAATCCCAACTGCGTTCAGTTTGAGAATTAATCTTTTGTGCGGGACTTTGTCAAAAGCTTTCTGGAAATCTAAATAAACCATGTCATATGCTTTGCAATTATCCATTATCGATGTTGCATCCTCAAAAAAATCAAGCAAGTTAGTTAGACACGATCTCCCTTTCCTAAAACCATGTTGACTGTCTCCCAGTACCCTGTTACCATATAGGTAATTTTCCATTTTGGATCTTATTATAGTTTCCATAAGTTTGCATATAATAGAAGTCAGGCTTACTGGTCTGTAGTTACCTGGTTCAGTTTTGTTTCCCTTTTTGTGGATCGGTATTACGTTTGCAATTTTCCAGTCTGTCGGTACCACCCCTGTGTCAAGAGACTGCTGCATGATCTTGGTTAGCGGTTTGTAAATTACTTCTTTCATTTCTTTGAGTACTACTGGGAGGATCTCATCCGGCCCAGGGGATTTGTTTATTTTAAGAGCTCCTAGTCCCTTTAACACTTCTGCCTCAGTTATGCTAAAGTTATTTAAAACTGGATAGGAACTGGATGACATGTGGGGCATGTTGTCAGTATCTTCCTTTGTAAAAACTTGTGAAAAGTAATCATTTAACATATTTGCTATTTTTTTTTCTTCCTCTACGATTTTGCCATTTGTATCTCTTAAACATTTAATCTCCTCTTTGAATGTTCTCTTGCTGTTGTAATATTGGAAAAACATTTTGGAATTGGTTTTAGCTCCCTTAGCAATGTTCATTTCTATTTCTCTCTTGGCCTTTCTAACTTCCTTTTTGACTTGCATTTGCAGTTCTGTGTACTCTTTCTGTGTACTTTCTTTTTGGTCCTTTTTTAATGCTCTGTAAAGTGCCTTTTTTCGCTGAATATTTTTTTTAATTGATCTATTAAACCATTTTGGCAATTTAGTTTTACATTTAGATTTGTCTACTTTAGGGATGTAATTGTTTTGCGCCTCTAGTACTACGTTTTTGAAGAACAACCATCCTTCTTCTGTGGGTGTTTTCTCTATTTTACTCCAATCTACTTCTGTTAGTCTCTGTTTCATACCTTCATAGTTTGCTTTTCTAAAATTGTAAACCTTAGCTTTAGTCTTTACTTTTGAGGATTTAAAAAACACTTCAAATGAGACCATGTTGTGGTCTGAGTTTGCCAGTGGTTCTCTGACCTCTGTTTTAGTTATTCTATCTTCGTTATTTGAAAAGACTAAATCAAGGCATGCCTCCCCTCTAGTGGGTGCCTTGACAAATTGTGTTAGGAAGCAGTCATTTGTCATTTCCACCATTTCTATTTCATCCTTCGCGCTACCCACCGGGTTTTCCCATTTTATTTGGGGGAAGTTGAAATCCCCCATTAGTATGGCTTCTCCTTTGCTACACACATTTCTAATGTCATTGTATAACAGATTATTTTGCTCACCGTCTGAATCTGGCGGTCTATAGCATGCTCCTATTATTATGCCTTTTGAATTTTTGTCTGTTATTCTGACCCATATTGATTCGGTTTTATTTTCTTTGTCCAGGTTTAACACCTGGGCTTCAAGACTGTTTCTTATGTATAGCGCTACCCCTCCTCCTCTTCTGTCCTGCCTGTCTTTCCTATACAGTGTATACCCACAAATATTATATTCGTCCCCATCACTCTCAGATAACCACGTTTCTGTAACACCTATCACATCATAGTTACCTGTTAGTGCAGTAGCTTCAAGTTCTAGAATTTTGTTTCTGATACTTCTAGCATTTAGATAAATACATTTAATGGTTGTCTTACCTGAGTTGTTGTTCTTGTTTTGATGCGGTCTCCCTTCTGTTTTTTTGTTGATTTCTCCCCCCTTCCTTTCTAGTTTAAATGCTTCCGAACCTGCTCGAGGATCTTTTCTCCAAGTAGACTGTTTCCCTTGTTATTTAAATGCAGTCCATCCCGTCTATACAGATAGTCCTCGTTGTAGAATGTGGTCCAATGATCAAGATAGGTGAAGCCTTCCCGTGTGCACCACGTCTTCAACCATTGGTTTTGATTTATTATTTCCAGCTGTCCATATGGTCCTTTGCAAGGTGCGGGTAGTATACCAGAAAATACCACAGTTTTGGTTTTCTCTTTTAATTTCCTTCCTAGCTCTCTGAATTTGTTTTGCAGGGATTTTGGTCTGTCTCTTCCAATGTTGTTTGTACCGATGTGGACGACTACTACCGGGTCGTCTCCTGTTCGTTCTAGGAGCCTGTCCACGTTTTCAGTGATGTGCTTGACCGAGGCTCCCGGAAGGCAGCACACTGTTGTAGTAAGGGGGTCCAAACTGCGAACTGAACTTGCTGTGTTTCTCAATATGGAGTCCCCAACAATCATGACCTCCCTTCTTTTTACTGTCTTGTCACCACTGTCAATAGGGTCCTGGATGTTGTTCCTTTCATTCTCTTGTTGTTGGTTCTGCTCATCAAAATTCTGAAGTGACTCAAATCTGTTGGTTGTTTTGATTTCTGGTGGTTGTTTTGACGAAGTTTCTTTTTTTCCCTGCTTCTGCCTACCTGAACCCAGCTGTTCTGACCTTCTATCTCCCTGGTGGCTTTCAGTCTGTTAGGGGTGATGCAGACTTCCATGAATTGTGGGTGTGCCAGTTCCTCAAGATCCTGTTGCTGTCTCACTTCTTCCAGCTCCATTTCTAGCATACTTACTAGTTTATGCAAATCCTGGATCGCGCGGCACTTTACGCACACTTGGTTTAGCTCCGCTGGGTTTTCTCGGAACATATACATAGTTTTTGTTTCTTTTTGGACTGTTACAATTCTGTGATCTAGTTGGACATTTCCTAAGGACAGCACACAGTAAGTAACTTACTGTACATTAACATATATTTTTTCATTTCAAAGTTTAGATTTTGTGTACCTGGGTAACCATATATATATACTTCTTTTATAACGCATTTTTATTTTAGTTTGACTTTTGACCATCATCCGGTGTTGCCATCACCCGTCGCGGGGAGATGCAGATGTTTTTCTAAACATAGAGGGTTACGAAGATACTAAAACATTGTAAGAGTATAATATAGAGGTGTCTTATTTTGTATTGTAGGTAAAACAAAAATAACTCTAAATATCAATTTTTTATTGATCGATTTGATATTGTGGGCTCAATTTTCGATTTCAGTTTTCGGGTTAACCTGACACCCCTAATTATATTTATCACAATATAAATAAAATTGTGATTACACTTGATTTAATTTGTACTATGTACACAAAACACTGCATATGGGGCACAGAGACAAGATGATCAAGTTTCAGCGAAAAGAAAACTGTCTGGTAATTCAGCCAGCAGGACTGACAAGATTAATAAACGCTGTATTATATTATTTAATATTTTTATTATTATTATGAATATAATTAAAATACACCTCCAATGAGGTTCTCTTAATGCTGAATGTAGAAGGCTCTTCTGTGAAAGCTTTCTGAACTGCTGATAAATTATCACATAACCTGTCAGCAGAGAGAGAGAAAAACTACAATGGGAAAGTTGTTTAACTCTGCGGCCAATCAGATTACAAGCACGCCCCTTTCGCCTTTCTTTAGCTGTGAACATCAGTGCAGACAAAAACAAAGTGGACATGTTACAAAAACAGAGACAAAACTTCAATTAAAAATATGTAAACTGGCACAGTAATTAAAAAATACACTAAATTCTTGAAGTGTGTCCTAAATGGTTACAACAATGCAATGCAAAATGCAAAGAGAAATGAAGTGACTGAACTAAGACCCTGATTAGTTTAAAAGGTGTATTTGGGTGATCTTAAATCAATGAAAATAATGACAGAACACTGAAAAGTAAACATTGCATGCCAATTTAACAAGCAGCACTGCAACATGTTAAACATTTTCTAAGGAGGAGCGTTAACATCCCTGTCACTGTATTAATACAACTCACTCTTAACAAAATGGTGCTGACCTAAACCAAAATGGCCATCTGATGCATTTTTTTTTTTTAAACAAAACTTTTGAAATCTTCTTCTTGGGAGCCTTGATCTTGAAGTGCTTAACTCCAAACCTGAAAACCATCATGTCTGTGTCAGTACAACTGACTTTTTCAAAAATGGTGTTTGTGCATGAACCAGGATGGCTGTAGTGGTGATGTCAGACCCAGAAGAACACAGACTCCACACAGTGACAGGGGGGTGAAACTGAGCCGCGGCGTTCAGTATTTTATTAAATGATAAAACAAACAAAACAAACAACACTGAAAATAAAGGGTGCGTTGGCCAAACAAACAGACAGACAAAACAGACGTGGTTGAACCCAACAAACAAGTACAGCGCTGGCACTTCCAGCGCGTCGTAGCAGTTGTTTTAGTTTTTAATTCTCTCCTAACTCCCCCCTTTCTCCACTATGAACACACAACCCCGGGTGAGTGCTTCGTGCATCATATACAGTACCAGTCAAAAGTTCGAGTACACTTGCTGGAAGCTAGGTTTTTTTCATAACTGACAATGTTTTACATTGTATATGTTTCTATAAATACTTGAAAAGGAAAACATATGTTACAATATACAAAACAAAACATAAGGAGTATCAAAGCAATGCTCAAGAAAATTGTCTCTAAATCTTGGATTCCTCAAAATAGCCACCCTTTGCCTTAATAACAGCCTCACAAACACGAGGCTGATTCTGAGGTCACCCTTGGCCTGCCTGACCTTGTTCGGTCCTTTTCTTGCCAGTTTCTTCAAATCGTTTTATGGTCTTGGCCACAGCAGTTACAGACACTTGCAAAGTTCTTGCGATTTGTCTTAAAGATTGACCTTCATTTCTTAAAGTACAGACTGTCTTTTTTCTTTGCTTAACTGAGCATATTTTGCCATTTTCTGCTTCCTTACATTCAGGAATGACAAACTCGTGCCTATGCTTCCTATATTTATAGTAATCATGGACCCTCACCTGGTAACAATAATTGGTGACAAAAGGTTAACTCGGTAACATGCTAGTTAACTCTGAGAACATCTAACAAAGACACTTTTATACTTAGGCCAGTGTTCTAACACTGTGTTATACACATTTCAGACTTTTAACTGTTGGGCTTCAGACTGAAATCTCCTTGCTTTGGGTGACCATTTTATTGAATTCAATTTTTGAATGCAATTCACTTATCATTATCAGCTTATATAAGTACACATATCATATAATGAAATATTAAGTGTTTATAGACAAGTTTATACAGTTAAAAGCATAGATAATCATGAAAAACCTGGTTTCAAGCAGGTGTACTCAAACTTTTGACTGGTACTGTATACATTGTGCTGGGATTCAATTACCAATTATTCATTTGAATCCCAGCACGTGAAAAAATCTGTGTACTCCTGTGCTGACATATCAATACCCACTTAAAAAATATAACACTCGTGCTCATAACCCATATTTATATCCTGTATATTTTATACAAAAATACCAACATTAACACGCTACTACAAAACTCTCTGCCCGACACTTTTTCAAAATCTTCTTGTGGAGAACTGGTGAAGTTACTGGTTTCAAACTTGTCACATATCAAGAACTGAACCCACTTCTTCCAGTAAGTGCTTCAGTGTTTGGTACAGGTACTTGGGAGCCATAAAACTGCCTGATGGATGATGATGATGTTTTAGGGAGGGATTTCCACATTGTGCGTTTCACAGACAGTGAAGGTTAGGTGATACAGTATTAACAAGATGCAATGCGTTGTGCTGCCTCTGTCACTAAATAAAGACTGTTTTCATAAACTCGTGTCTAGTTTATATACATTACACTCCAAAGTACTGTAACCGGTTTGGAATAAATATTTTAGTAACACACTTGTAATATGTTAAAGTTGCTTTAGGTTTGTTGCAGGATTAGAAACTGACAGTACTTTGCTTCCTTTTGAAACTTGCTAGTCCTGATGTGAACTTGCTAGTCCTGAGGTAAACTTGCTAGTCATTAGTTAAAGTGCCTAAATTGGAATCAACAACAGCTGGGGTCCCTAAAAGTAGGCTTAGATTTTATTTTGCTAAAACAAAGCACCTTCGTAAACGCTCATACAGACAGATCAATCACCTGCTTGCACCACGTTACTGAGCAGCTAACTGTACTGTGTGCTGAAAAACTGACCCTGACAGCACCAGACGTGATGACAGAGGAAACATTCTCTCAGCTGTGTCACCTTGCCGACCATGAAGCTCCGCCTGGAATTGACACTGATGAAGTAAAATGTTTATTTTATTGTACCTTACATGTGTAGCTATTTATAAAAATTTGTGACATCAAAGATTAATTGTATTGTAACGCACATTCTTGTGAAAAACCTGTAGCCTTTCAGAGACACGCACAAGCTTTTACTGAACTGCAATGACATTAAAATAATAACGTCATTGACTGCTATTTTGAGGCTTAACTGACAGCCCTAATAAGACATTTGATTTCTTTGCAATCTCATCAAGCTTACTGCCAGTCACATCCAGAACAGTCGCATCCAGAACGCTAATTTGGGAACTTACTAGAAAGATTTTTATTCCATAACATAAATTTTAGAAAGTTTGAGTCAAAATGTGACATTTACAAATGTGTAACTAAAACATTCATCTTACCATTGACACCTGAAGTGTATGGAAGCTGCACTTGTGAATGTTGCTTTATTTATTTTTTTAACAGTACCTTTAAAATGTCTGTAAAGAAAAGGCACAAACAGAACAATACCAACACAGTCTGCATTGATACACACCCTTTAATACAAATACAGGAAGATATGCTTTAGATAAATGCAACTTTTTTTTCATGGCCATGGTCTTGTTTTCATGGGATTGCTCCGATAGTATTTTTTCTTTTTAAAAACAAGGTTAACTGTTTGGAATGTTACTGCCGGTATTGATCTGAGGCACCTCTGCGCGCAGAACAATAACTTGCATATTACAGTTGATTTAAGAAACAGTCACAAATGAGTCATGGAAAAGATCTACTGAAAAATGAATTTAAAAGCAAGTGAACAGCCCTTTTTAATCTGTGACAATAACAATGATTAATTGTTCTGTAACGTGTATTCTGGTGAAAAGCCTTTCAGATACATTTTTTTCTGTAATATTAAGCAAATGTCATATCAATAAAGAAAGCACTGCACACAATCCCAATCCTGCCAAGCAACACATTAACTGTTCTGACACACTCAGCTACAATTAGACAACAAGCCGAGTACGAAACTGATTTAAAAGTGGAATGAATAAAGAAAGAGAAGCTCACTTCAGGTATTGTCAGTGGGGTGTGCAGCCCGGCTCTAGTCACTCGCTCTGACCGTCTCGTCAGTGAACGTGTCCTTTCTTCTCTTCAGATGAGAGCCGTTAGCAGCCACTCCACATCTCAAAATGTGTTAGTTTAATTCATGGAGAACAGAGGGTTTTTTTTAAAAAAAAAAATGTATAATTGATATATAATTTGATTCACTTCCACAGATGTATACAGCACTATGAGATTACAAGAATACAGTTTAAATTACTGTGAAAGAAGCCGTTCAAGGGGAGGGGACAATTTCACCCCCCAGATGAACAAGGAAGTGCAACAGTATTGATCGGAGGCACCTCTGAAGGTTAGGGTTAGCAAGGATTGTAAACCGATATTTATATTAACCTCGTGTAGTACCAGGTAGCAAAATAAAAATACGTGGTTTAAAATGATACCAGCAGAATACAAATTGTATAGACAAAGACACACTTAATTGAAAGTACATTTAAAAATGATTTCAAACACATTAAGAAGCACAGAAAGACAGTTTACAACGCGCGTTCAGCCAAGTGCGGAACAATGGTATATGCAAACTATTAACGTTTTGGAAAGCGCTGCTATTTCCATCATGATAACACACATATTTTATCTCGTTTTTAAAATTCCCACTGCTCCTGAATGCCGATTCCCGATTGCTAGGCGCTAACCTCCACGCTGAAGATTGCCGAAGACAATATTTACCCGCTAGATGTTTTCAAAACAAGCTCAATCTGTCAGCACCGGGCCGCCGCACGCAGACTGTACCTGGGGTGTGTGAATAAAAACAAACGCGCTGCACAGCCACGCCGCTTCACAAACACAACACACACACACACACACACACACACACACACAAACAATGCGCTCCTAACTACAGCAATCATAACCGATTCCTGTACTTTTAAAACATACTGTACAACTTGATAAAGACGCTTACCTCTTATTTGCTCTCCACCGTCTGAACGGGTCTGCCGAATGAGGACTATACCAATCGCAAAATAAAACTGTTCAGTTCGGTTTGGAAATTAATCTAACATGGACCACAACGGGAATCGTGATACCGGGGATCTTTTAATTAAAAAAAATAAATATGTCTTTCAATTTTAACATCGTAAACGAGCTGTTTGTAGCTCTATAGTTTTGCCAGTGAATATAATTTTAATTCACGTAACCCCCGCTCCCTGCCGGAGTTGGTACAGCCCTATATTATCAACCGGGACGCTGTGAGTAAAGGCAGGCACAGCCATGTGTATACCTGCAAGGATGCGCACCATGGCTTGTACTGCAAGCTCATACCACAGTAACTGCACCTCTACAGTGACGCAATCACAGACAAGGGGTTTTTACGGAATCTACCGTCCTCTGTATTGTCAATATCGTAATGTTTGTATTTTTAAGAATGGCTCAGAGACCTAAAAGTGTAATATGCCAATTTTATGTGTTTTATAAATAACGAATACATCGTCATTGCACTATAAATAAACACTTTAATTAGCATTACGTTTAAAAAGGTAATATTAGCTAATGCTCTTACATGCTTCCACATAATATAGCAAGAGCAGGGGACTTCAACTATTTGCAGTATGTAATGTATGATTCAAAAAAAGGACAACCGGCAAATCATTTTCAGTGATTTTTAATTTCTGTATCTGCAAGCATTGCCGGAAATGGTCTTGATGTCAGCGTATTGTAAACATATTGCTTGATACTGTGATTAATATATTAACCTCCGCTTCTTTGGAAAGCGTTCAATTTTCTGTGTGTGCCCAATGCAACAATACTGTCGGAACGGACCCCTATACAAATGTACCATGGTACTTGTACCACTGGATTTTGGAACAAGGTACTGTAGTATCAGTGTGAAAGTGCATTGATCCTGTATAATATATGTACCATCAGCATATCCATATAATGTTACTATAATGCAGTATGACCAAAGGCAAGGCAATCGTCGGCAAAATTATAGAGCTACAAACATTCCGTAGGGTAGGTGGAAGTCGGCCATTTAGGAAGGGGGCGGAGCTATGCACCCAAGCTCACTGACCCCACTGACTCATACGATCCGGCGCTGTAGCCGCAGGCCAGCATTAACCCGAACATCAACACTCACTTTTCACTTTGGAACTGTCTTTGCACCACAAGCACTTAATTCACATACTGTAGCAACTGTGACTGTGTTTGTGTGGGTGAGGAAAGACTTTTTGGTTGCAGGGTCAAACCCGTGGGATTACAAACAGGAGTGATACACACTGCTGTACCACTTCCATCATTATTATTGTTTGCAGGTTTTGCCATAAGGCTCTGAACATTATAATCATTAATTAGGCAACATACCCACAGTTAAAGCATATTATCAGTCGGTCTGATAAACGTCACCAACCTGGTAGTTGGGGTAGCAGAAAGGCTACCACATCCAGTTATTCTGGGTCGAGACTGGCCAAACTACAAAGATTTGTTGAAATTAATGGCAGTCTCGACCGTACACGTAAATGTGGCACAAAAAGCCGAAAGGGAAATGATTGGTAATGTTTTCCCCTTTCAAACGGAAATGTTTTCTCCCCTGTTCCGCCTGAGAAAAACAAATAACGAGAGAAGGTTGCGGAAATGAGAGTGAGCATTAATGAGACAAGGCTGGGGGCTGGTGGGAGCCTGCTATAACGGAGAAAAACGCCAGTCAAAAGGGGTCGGAACACACTGTAACCGAGAGGGCGAGGTTACTGGGCTATTAAGGGCAGATGTTACTCCCGCCCCTCTCAATATACCGGACATGTGGCACTCAAATGTGGACATAGTGTGGGGCCAGAAAAATGACCCCTCATTGGTGCACATTTGGGGACAGGTCCGGTCTATTGAAGGTAAGGATGTTGAAGGCGCTGGGGCACTAGTATTTCCACACTTTATCAAGGGACAATTACTTTATAGGGTAAACCTGGTCCCTTCAAGCTCTTGTAATGCTGATAGCCTCGCGACATTCTCAATCTGTTGAGAGGGGTGGGAGAAGCACAAAGGCTCGTCCAAAAACGTAGTGCAGCATGTGCTCCTACTCAGAGATCGCCGAGATTTGGTCGGTCGTTTAGCCCAAGACAATCTCAGATCGGCTCAGCACCGACAACAGCAGCATTACAACAAAAATGCATTGATTCAAATCTTTCGACATGGAGACAAGGTAATGCTGCTGCTTCCCGCCTCAGAATCCAAACTATGTGCTAAGTGGCAGTATGGATGAAATGATTTTTCGATAGTACGAAATATCGTGATTACGAATATACGTGATAATCGTATTTTAACACTTTTTATTTATTTGGTAATCGTAGAAAAACGATAGTCACATACTCACTAAACGTGGCTGGAAGCAGAACTGATGCTTTTCTCTCCAAATATGGGTAAAAACATTGTATATTAGGGCTGCTACGATTAAATTAAAAAAAATATTTTTCGATCTATTCCATTCCTCATTATATACATGGATATAAATACTGGATAATCGATTCAATAATTACATTTTTGTAACGCGCTAGTTAACAACATTAAACTGCGCCGAACACGCTGCCTTGCTATTTACAGTATTTCTGCCACAGACAAGCAGTGTGCGTGCTCTTCTTTTCCTGCTCGTGTTAACTAGCATCTGATTTGATGGTCCCGTCCTACCAGAGAATCAGTTTTGAAAATTCTTTGTAAGTATGCCCCTCAGTGTATTCAATGGGCAAAAAAAAAAAAAACGAGTCACCTTGTCGACAGGCTTATATTCCTGGCACAAAGCCTGTAAATAAATTGTGCACATTGAAAAAAACTTACTGTATAAAGTTTGCGCTGCTTTGGAGTTTCAAAATGAACTGTTATATAATGAATATTTAACAATATTCAATAATGTTAAAAATAAATAAATAAATGATCACTGGTATTATTATTATTATTGTTATTATTATTATTATTATTATTATTATTATTATTATTGTTTTAGGCCAGGATTCCTGGGATAGTGAAGGTTAGATGGTACAGTATTAAAAAGATGCAATGCATGATGCTGCAGCTGTCGCTGAATTAAAAAAAAAAAAAAAAAAAAAAAAGGTTTTTCGTTAATCTGTTTGGAGTAAATATTTTAGTAACAGTCCTGTAATATGTTAAACTTGATAGGCTTGTTGCGAATGCTATTTTTTTCCCCTCTTGATGCTACCAAGGCTTAATTACCCCTTGCATTCAGTTTAATTTATTTTAATTTTGATTAAAGATTGACAAAATTTTGACGTGTAATATCATTGAATATATAAATAAATCTCTGGGATCACACGTAAACTACATCTGATTGACAGCAATGTTACAGAAACAAAGACAGGGGTTTAAAACAATTTCCCATATAAAGTGTCATCAAACACACACCAACATACAGTCTTGCAAATAAAGCGGTCAGATAAAAATAAAAAGCCATGCAGTGAAACTCCCCTTTAATCAAACTGTTGCCCTGTCTTATTTTTGCCTACTGTCAATCAACAATCAACTTCCTTCCTATGACACTAGTGTAAATGAATGTTGGGTTCCTGAAATATTTGTATCCCACCCACAAGCATGTGTGTGATGTGTCCTATTTCTTTGTGAATTCTGCATGTATATTGTGAGTAATGTTTGCAGGCTGTCCTCATGATTTATTGCAGGTGAGACTGGACCTGTTGGAGGGGACTGGGTGATACAAGTTTTGGGTTAGGGTTAGTTGAAAGTGCAGGAATATAGACTTGTATGCAAAGAAAAATGACTGTTAAAAAAAGGAGGTCTCCCCCTCTGCCCCTGTGTTATTTTATATTTGTTTATTGTTTTATATTTGTTTATAGATGTCGGCGAATGTCGGGTGTTATTGTTTTGTAGCGTGGATGGAAAGCCATTTTTGTTCTCGTTAAATAAAATGGCGCATGCGCCACTGCACCGTACCTTTGTTTTTGTTGTGCTTCTGGTCTGAGTCACTGCAACGCTATTTCCATCCACAGTAACATTAAAAACAAATCCATCCTTTTTGCCAAAGGTGGTATCCTCATTCCATATTAACCAATCAGTGGTTTTGGAAACTTTCAGACCTCCCCCGCACGAGTCAGAGGAGGACTGTAGACAACACACGCTATGCCCAGTTCGGGCTCTGCGCTGTTATTTGGATAGAACAGCGTCCTGGAGACAGTCCAACCAGTTGTTTGTCTGCTACGGGTCCCGCTCTAGAGGTCAGGCCCTATTGAAGCAACGTCTAGCGCACTGGGTGACAGATGCGATATGTTTGGCGTATGAACAGACAGACTACCCGTTACCAGGGGACATTACGGCCCATTCTACCACGGGCCAGGCAACTTTGTGGGCTTTTCTTCATGGCGCCTCCATAGATGAGTTATGCAATGCTGCTACATGGACAGGTAGTCAGACATTTGAACGATTTTACTGCCTTGACGTGACAAACCGAACAAGACTCTCTGGGTTTTGCAGGGCGCATGCCCTTAGGCGTCATGTGGGCTCTGTTGCTATTGCCGTGGGGCTGTACTGTCGGTAATCTGGAGCCACGTTTCCCATTCGGTAATGGTTGTCATTCGTTGAAAGAAAACATTAGGTTATTACCATAACCCTGGTTACCTGAAAAGAGAATGACAACCATTACCCTTTGAGGTCGTGTCCCCAGCTGACCTCTGTTTTGAAAGAAAATGGCGATGTGTTACTGTGAGGACGTCCCTCTTCAGCAGGAGGTGGGCAGGACTTCCCCCTCACAGCAGGGCCCTGATAGGGCAGGTTTTGTATATTTGCTCAGAGATTGACTGTCAGAGAGACTCTTCCAATTCGGTAATGGTTGTCATCCTCTTTTCAGGGAACGTTTTCACTGTGTGTGTCTATATCTGTGTGTTACTGATTGGTTTATTATTTTTTCTTCAGATTAACGGATTGGTGTCAACTGGATCTTGAGTTCAGAGCGGACAGAAAGACAAGGCTGCCTCCCAGTCTCTCTTCACTGCCAATTATGTCTCCTAGACCAGTGCGCTCATTAAACTGGGACCAGTAAACTCACACACTGAGCAACTGCTTTTACAACAAACAATCCGAATTTTACATTATATAGCTTAACAAAATAATTTAATAAATGACCTGTTTGGAAGTTGCATTAGCTCTCATATGTAGTTTTGAAAGATGTTCTTGCAAACCTGGAGTTTACATAATAACTGGATTGAAGGAAGTTCTGTTTCTGTGCCTTGCACTCAGGAAGGCTGCTGGACTCCCCAGGTTACTTCACCTCTGCAGTATCTTCTGGATCATGTTACTGGCTCACAGCATGCCAGTCAGCAGAGTGAGCAGCAGCTGATTGGTTAATGACAGGAAAGAAGCCATTGAAGGTTGTGGGGACAATTTCACCCTCCAGGTTGACCAAGGAAGTGCAACACCAACTTAAACCATGGTTTACAAACGGAGATTTCTTTAAAAGGGTGTAGCACTGTAGCATATATCGCATTGTAAAATGAAAAGTCTACGTTCTAGCAAGCTTTGAAAGCCTGGCTTGTGCAAACAGAGATTACGCCAGGGTAGTACCAGAGGTGTTCAAATGAGAATCCATGTTTTTAAAAATTGCACATCTGAGAGCTGTGTAGCTAATGGAAGTAATGGACAGGTAACATTGAGGGAATTCATTTTTGAGCTACAGTAAAATTATTTTAATAAGAACTGAAACTGGTTTCAGTGGTCTGTAATCCTCATCATAGAAACTAAAATGAAATAAAATCAAAAACAACGGGCACAAATGGTTTATTTTTTTAGTATGCTGAATAAAAATGACAATTTAAATACATCTGAACTGAATCCACTATGTTTCTTTTAGTATTTCAAAATCAGACGAAGTAACTGTGCTTTGAGGGGGAGGTGGGTATGTAAATTAACTGGAGTATGCACAGACCTGCAATCCTGCTCAAATCCCCACTCTAAGTTTCAAACCAAGTAGAGATATCATCCATTACTATTAAACACGCAAGCTTAGAAATGCTAAAAAAAAACCTTAAATGACAAACTGAAGACACTGAGAAAGACTTCTAGTGGAAACGTTTGCCATTAAATTTACACTGAAGACACTGAGAAAGGCTCAGTGGGTTTCTGATGGTATTTATTTGCCCGACTGTGTGCCTCTGCAGGCAGGGTGGTGCTGGTGCACACTGAGCGCTCAGATCTCGCCGCTGCTCTGCTTGCTTTTGAATTTCTGGTACACCTCTATGGTGGGGAACTGCTCTGTGTACTTGGGATGGAAGATCTTGAGGATCTCCTGCAACTCTCCCCTACGAGCATCGTCAACTGCTGTGCGACCCCAATTATCCCTCACCTGCAGACAGGGAGAAGAGAGAGGGAGCAGGGGAGAGTAGGGGGTGAAAGGGAGAGAGACAGGGAGAGAGGAGAGAGTAGGGGATGAAAAGGAGAGGCAGGGAGAGGGGGAGAGAGTAGGGGTGAAAGGGAGAGGGACAGAGAGAGGGGAAAGGGAATGGGGGATGGAGTAAGGGGTGAAAGGGAGAATGGCAGAGGGGAAGGGACAGAGAGTGGGGGGTGAAAGGGAGATAGACAGCAAGAGGAGAGAGAAAGAAGGAGGCAGGGTGTCAGAGGAAGGTGAGAAGGAGACAGAGAGGAATAATGGAGAGGCAGAAGGCGGGGAGAGAGAAAGGGGTGGTGTTTGATACAGAGCCTCATCAAGCTTGCTGCAGCCCCACCTGTCTACTCCCTCCCTCCCTCTACCCCTCCCCTCTCTCACCAGTGGTGTGGATCCATAGTACAGCAGTTTCTCCACCATCTCTGGATCGTTGGCAGACACAGCTACATGCATCGGGGTCCTCGTGTCGTAGTCGGCCTCTTCCAGGTTCGTTCCCGACAGGAACCATCCGTGCAGCAGCTGGAAGTCCTTTGTGGCTACTGCACTGGAGGGGGGCATGGCCAGAACACAGGGTCAAACTGAGGGCACTTATACTAGAACAGAGTTTCTGGGGATTGCTAACTATAGCAGCTAGACTAGAGCAGTGTTTGATTGCTAACTATGGCAGCTAGACTAGAGCACAGTGTTTGATTGCTGATTATCAGCTAGATTAGAGCAGTGTTCAATTGCTAGCTATAGCAGCTAGACTAGAGCACAGTGTTTGATTGCTGACTGTAGAAGCTAGACTAGAGCACAGTGTTTGATTGCTGCCTGTAGCAGATGTTAACACAGCGGTTGGTATTCTTTTCACATTTTAGACTCACTTGCAGATCTCCAGACCGACTCTAACGGGAGGGAGAGCTAGTGAGGCCCCCTTAGCTCGAAGGATCTTTATAATATCGTAGTTTCTATGCAAGGAGTGAGAAAGACAAAAGCAATTCTTTGCATTAACTATCTCTCCTAATGTGGTATTGAAGACAGGTCTCTATCAATGCTAGGGGTGTCGATACATATTTTCTGAGTAATTGTAATGGCCTTTACGAGTTATTTGTGAGCAGGTATTAAATCAATCAAAGCATGCCTATTTATTAATGTGTTGAATTCAAAACAAGAAAAGCTGCCCTTCCTTCACCTTTACAATAGAGTATCAATTAATGGCAATTAACTTTTGAATGTTTTAAAAGAATTCAAGAGAAAGAAACACTCTCTCAACACAATCAGAGAGAGACACACCCGACATTCAAAAACATATTATAAGAGACACCCGAGAAACAACATATTAGCGGTTAGGGTCTGGATTAGGGGTTGGGGTTGGTGTTTCGGGCGTACCTGTATTTGATAGCGAGGTACAGGGGGGTACCTCCAAACCGGTCTCTCACTGTGGGCTCTGCCCCCCTGGCCAGCAGGAATTTGACCATGTCAGTGTTGCCGCAGATGGCTGCCATGTGCAAGGGGGTGGTGCCGTCATAATCACCACAGTTCACATCAACCTGCACGGGAGAGGGGGTAAGGAGGCACGTACTTAAAAGCCTTTCTAGGTGTCTTTAGTGTAAATTCAATGGCAAGCGTTTCCACTAGAAGTCTTTCTCAGCGTCATCAGTGTAAATTCAACGGCAGACGTTTCCAGTAGAAGTCGTTTACGGATACAAAACTCATACGTACCTGGCTTAGTATTTCCTGCAGAGACAGGAAGTCATTTCCTGTGACAGCTCCGCAGGCTAGAGATGGCAGCAAGTCTTCCAGCAGTCCTTTCCTCTCCTGCACAGACAGAGTTAACAATGACAGCCCTCCAGGAACGCTCTGTGAGCATTCTGCTTATATCAACAGTACAAGTTGTGGACAAGAACAGGCGTTTAATCCAAATTAAACCACTCAATTCAGAATGACTTCTGTTGGATATTATAATAGTATCAGCTGCAGCTGACAATATGCTTGTGTTACTCTTACTGCATTCGCTTGTTGGCTCTCAAATGTGCAGTTTCAAAAGTATTTTAACAACAGGTTAAAGAAAACTCTCAGTTTCCTCGCCAGCTTCCGGCGCCTTCTCAAGACATACCTGTTCAGACAGCATCTGTAAACCTCACAAATCTCCACTATACTGGACTAGACGGCACCCAACTGTACCAGTACTTGCATCAGCGTGTACTTGCACTAAACTGCGCCACACTTTGCTGTATTCTACATCTGCTCTCAATCATAATTATATTTTCTGTATCTCGTACTTGATTTTACTCTTAAAGGTAACCATATCCACGTTTTTTTTTTTTTTTTTTTGTAATTGCTATTCTTTGAAATAATTCTCATCTATTTATTGTACTGACTACTTGCTCTTAATGGAATTTACTCTTGTAACCAAATATTTGTACGTTTAACTGCTCTTAGTTGAAATCCCCCTGAAACGTAATTATTTAATGTATTTTTATTTTCTCTTATTTGAATGTGCTCTTACTACTGATTTTATTGTATTCTGTTACTGCTATTCTATGTGATACTTTGTAATGTGATATTTTATAACAACTGTAAGTCGCCCTGGATAAGGGTGTCTGCTAAGAAATTAATAATAATAATAGTATATTCTCTGTTGCAACTTCCCTTCCTCGCTCACCTCAGCAATGTCTTCAAGGTTACTGGCTGAAAGCATGTCAGTCAATAGGGGAGGCAGCAGCTGACTGGTTACTGATAGGAAAGCGGCCAGTGGAGGGGCGGGGCAGTTTCACCCTCCAGGTGGCCGATAAAGTGCGACGCTGTGTGAAAGCGTGTGCTTGACAAGCAGAGATATTTCTTTAACCCAGTGCAGCACCAGATGTGTTGAAATGAAAAGACGTGCTTTCTGTAAAGTGTGCTTTTTACAAACAACTTAGACGTGGACAGCGAATGTAAGTGTGAGTAAGCCAGCTCTGCTCAGTCTGAGCTTGGGTGCAAAACACTCTAAATACCTTTTGTCAAAATAACAGAAACCAACGCTTTTAGCTTATGGCGCCTGCAGCAAAAACAAAACAAAATAAAAAGACACTAGGGTAATCAAGAACATTATTTTTACAGTGCTTATTCCTCTGTGCGCCTTGCATTTTCATTAAGCTTATATTCAATATGAATCTAACTGTTTCTAATACAGTAATTTCGTAGCTGCTCAGTTCTGGTGGGATTTAGCTCAGACACTGGGCAGAGCAGCACGAGGCTGCAAGTATCCAAATCCATCAGGTTAAACAACATCAACAGTATCAATAAATAGAGCCGTCCTGATACAGTGAGTAAAATTAGAAACAAAAAGAAAAATGCCACAGTGTAAATGTATTGAATTATTAATTATTATTATTATTATTATTATTAATAATGAACTCAATATAAAAGTAACAATACGCATATAACACAACATGGCTACTTAAACTAAATAGCCACAAATTATACACCCAGAAGTGACTGAAATTAGCTGCTGCTTAAAAACAATGAAATAAATGAAAGTGCTACTTGTGACAGGATCCTGGATGTCAAGACTCACGGTTTACCCATGAAACTCATGGTTTTTCACAATTTTGAGAGTCTCACGGCTGTGCAATGGATAAGTTTGTTATTGTTTGCGAGTCTGTGAAACGCTTGCGAAATGCAATACAACTGTCCAAGCAGATATATTATTATTATTATGTTTTTCTTATGGGGGGGGGGGTCACCATGAAGAAGTGTACATTACCATTTTATATTCCTGTAGCCGCTACGCAAACTCACCCCTTAAAGTCCTTTCACACTGAGTGCGTTGCATCAAGGAGTCAATGTCCTATAGACCTTGTCCTATTTTTCTGTGCACGTCGGGCATAAATTTGTCTCTAACCAGTCACACTCCACCTCTCGTCCTCTCGTCGGCATGACAACAAATATCAACAGGTAGCCCCTACTATATTTCATAACACCGAGATCGGCCTAATGAAAATGAGTGATTTAAAACAGTAGATACTGCCGAAATGAAAAGTGTCTTTAAAGATAATGGAAACACATAGAGCTACAGTAACGAAAACAAAAAAAAACTTTCAAGGAGTTCTAACACAAAATGTGAGCCGAGGTGTTAAAAAATACCTCCATCTGAATTAAATGAACACATGTATATATAATGTATATAATCTTCATGTTTATGTATATTTTATATTATTTAGTTTTAGGACAGACAATAAATACACAAATGTCCTGTCATCAAAATGCTTTCTACTGTACTTGTTTGTGGAGAACAGCGTGAGTATAGAGCATGTGTTTCAAAAACAAACTGTATCTTTAACCTGAATAGTTGTATAAAGTTTAGTTTTTTAAGATTAAAAACTTCAACCGTAGCCTACATTTTAAAAATATGCAACACATTAATGTTCTGGTTAAAGTGCTATAGTGAACCACAAGAAAAGTCCTGTACTGTGGCTTGTTTTACTCAAGTAAAGTACTATACTGCTTCTTGTTACTCAAGTAAAGTACTATACTGCTGCTTGTTACTCAAGTAAAGTACTATACTGCTGCTTGTTACTCATGTAAAGTACTATACTGCTGCTTGTTACTCATGTAAAGTACTATACTGCTGCTTGTTTACTCATGTAAAGTACTATACTGCTGCTTGTTTACTCATGTAAAGTACTATACTGCTGCTTGTTTACTCATGTAAAGTACTATACTGCTTCTTGTTACTCATGTAAAGTACTATACTGCTGCTTGTTTACTCATGTAAAGTACTATACTGCTGCTTGTTTCTCATGTAAAGTACTATACTGCTGCTTGTTACTCAAGTAAAGTACTATACTGCTGCTTGTTTACTCATGTAAAGTACTATACTGCTTCTTGTTACTCATGTAAAGTACTATACTGCTGCTTGTTTACTCATGTAAAGTACTATACTGCTGCTTGTTTACTCATGTAAAGTACTATACTGCTGTTTGTTACTCAAGTAAAGTACTATACTGCTGCTTGTTTACTCATGTAAAGTACTATACTGCAGTTGCTTTTACTCATTTTGCACGTCTTGTGACTCAGATGTAGTTAAAAGTCAATGGAAGAGCTGGCGGGACCAGTTTTCTCGAAAAAAAGAGCAGGCAGTAAGAAATATATAACCATGGAAATACAGGCTACAAATGCAGTTTTTGGAGCAACATTTGGAAATAAAGAAAGAGAAATGTAAGCAATTTTCTCAGTATTTACAAAGAAATATGTGTAGATGCATTCTTTTTTAATGATTTACATGTTAAACCAGATCACATTCATACATTCACTGTTAAATGTCATTTTTTTAGTGTGTGGTGTATCCAGACTATTTCTTTGTTTTATTTATTTTATTTTGTCTCCACAAAAGGAGCAAAAGCAGACAGTATTTTCTTGTCATGACTAACTACAATTGTGTTTTTTTGGTTTTGTTTTTTTCGTACTCATGCTGTATTCGTGTTGTTTGCTTCACCCCCGGTGTGCACAGCTCTTAAATCTAGGTCAGTGGCATAGCTCTCAGCCATGTACAGAAACCTTGATCCGGCACCAGCACTTTCTCTGAAGTGGCCTCATCACAGTAAACAAAATCAATACCCCAAATTCAACTGTATGTCTGGGTAAACAAAATAACGATCAGCAATCCCCGAGATTAACTACAAAACCACTCGAGTCAGTCAGCATGACAGCAATCCCTGAGATTAACTACAAAACCACTCCAGTCAGCATGACAGCAATCCCTGAGATTAACTACAAAACCACTCCACTCAGCATGACAGCAATCCCTGAGATTAACTACAAATCCACTTGAGTCAGTCAGCATGTCAGTGATCCCTGAGATTAACTACAAATCCACTCGAGTCAGTCAGCATGACAGCAATCCCTGAGATTAACTACAAAACCACTCCAGTCAGCATGACAGCAATCCCTGAGATTAACTACAAATCCACTCGAGTCAGTCAGCATGTCAGTGATCCCTGAGATTAACTACAAAACCACTCGAGTCAGCATGACAGCAATCCCAGAGATTAACTACAAATCCACTCGAGTCAGTCACCATGTCAGTGATCCCTGAGATTAACTACAAAACCACTCCAGTCAGAATGGCAGTGATCCCTGAGATTAACTACAAATCCACTCGAGTCAGCATGACAGCAATCTCTGAGATTAACTACAAAACCACTCGAGTCAGCATGACAGCAATCCCTGAGATTAACTACAAAGCCACTCCAGTCAGCATGACAGCAATCCCAGAGATTAACTACAAAACCACTCCAGTCAGCATGACAGCAATCCCTGAGATTAACTACAAAACCACTCCAGTCAGAATGACAGCAATCCCTGAGATTAACTACAAAACCACTTGAGTCAGCATGACAGCAATCCCTGAGATTAACTACAAATCCACTCGAGTCAGCATGACAGCAATCCCTGAGATTAACTACAAAGCCACTCCAGTCAGCATGACAGCAATCCCAGAGATTAACTACAAAACCACTCCAGTCAGAATGACAGCAATCCCTGAGATTAACTACAAAACCACTTGAGTCAGCATGACAGCAATCCCTGAGATTAACTACAAATCCACTCGAGTCAGCATGACAGCAATCCCTGAGATTAACTACAAATCCACTCGAGTCAGCATGACAGCAATCCCTGAGATTAACTACAAATCCACTCGAGTCAGCATGACAGCAATCCCTGAGATCAACTACAAAACCACTCGAGTCAGCATGACAGCAATCCCTGAGATTAACTACAAATCCACTCGAGTCAGCATGACAGCAATCCCTGAGATTAACTACAAATCCACTCGAGTCAGCATGACAGCAATCCCTGAGATTAACTACAAAAGAAAATGTCAACATCTTGTCATACTGTGTGGTAAAGAACCTAGAAAAAAATACAACTGAGGGAAGCACCAAGCACCAGACATAATGGGCTGTGGAAGTTTTCCATGACTGGCTAACTGAAAAAGAAACATTGACATTGATTTAAACAGAACATCACACCAGTTGAAACAATGACCCAGTTCAACATCTACAAAGCCTAAACAAGAAACTATTATGGAAGCTAAGAAAAAAGAAAATATTATACAAAGCGACTTAAAACCATTTAGTTACTGTGGAACTACTTCTCTCGGTGGAAGGTGACAGAAATAAAAAGTATTAAAATAAAGTTTAAAGTCCTCGTTATTTACCAACAAGAACCCACTCCCTGACCCATTTAATAATATCAATAATACACTGCAGGGTGTGTGATCATGAGATATCACCTTTTCCTGGGGCGGTTGAAGGACTTCGTCCAGTGGTGATATTATCTCATAATAACACACACACCCTGTCGTGTATTAACGCTTAATTAATTTAGTCATGGTGTTTAGATGTCACATTCCTTTGTTGTCACTCTATTGATTTAGATATTCGGGTTGGATACCTCGGAATCCTTATTGCGAAGCCAGCGGAACTCCAGCGTTTCTCCGACCCAGCGAAGGAAGCGTTTGTCCCGGATAACCACTCCCGTGATGATCGGCGCTGCCATGACAACCTATCAAATCACCCGCACGGCTCAGTACACTTCAGAACACGTCGGGGTTTTGTTTGGTTTTTTGTAATAATTAACGCTTTATTGTCAGCAGCTGCTAGTGTGTATTAAACAAAATCTTAAATATCCGTGAATATATACAGAGACAAGCCGTGGCACCAGCAAGAGGGGACAATGAAAGTACCATTTAAAGTTTAAATAAATTTATTTACATAAATATATAAATTACGACATGAAACACACACACACACACACACAGTCTATATATATATATATATATATATATATATATATATATATATATATATATATGAGTTATATTTTAATAAAAAAAATCCATGCATCCATAATTCTGATTATTTATCTAAATAATCTCATAACTAATTATTTACAAATAATTTCTCGAGTGCTAAGTAATGTGGCGTTACAGTTTCTTAACATAGGAATGGATTTTATAAATCATCTGTGCTAGTCTGACCCTCAAAGTTTTTAAAATATAATTTAGATTTACATGGCAGTTAGTATATAAATACATTTCTAAAACGGGTCGCATTTTGTAATTTAAATACGTATGAGCTTTCAAAACGTATTTTTTGTTTCATACCGTTATTAATGTAATTATTTATTTGGTTAAAGTGCAATCGAGCCTTTCATTTTAACTTCAAATTACCACAGCGTGTCTATGTGTGAATTACTGACTAATATTTGTGATTTTATTACACTAGCAGGTGAACTGATAATGTATGGATGTTATTTTGTGAAAACAATAAAACATTAATATTAAAAAAAAGAAACACTACATTTTATAAATAACTAAACTACACTCCAAACTGTACCACATTCGTTTAGTCTTAATACCATAACAAACACACTAATTATAAATAAGTACCTTCTTTAATTTGTTAGAAAACGGTCTGGAACTGAAGTTTTTTTTTTTTTTTTTGTTATATACAGTGTTATTTGATCATTTAAAATATGGTTATCTTCAAAATGATAATATCAGCAACGGTATGTTCTTTTAACGAAGCGCCGCTCGGAACTTTCGCATTTTTAAATCCTAACGGTCTCTGCTCAGCTGAGTGGAACGTTCAGGAGCCGGTTGCCTAGCAGCGTCTCCCCCTCTTCTCTGCCCCGCCCTCTCTCCCTCTCTCGCTGCACAGGCTGGGAGTTCAGATTTAGCTTCGTTATATTATAGAGCGCAATTCTTTACTAACTTTTACAAATGAGCTGATTAGAGGCTTCGTGTTTTCAAGATGGTTCAGGTGCAGCCGGGCAGACTGACTGGAGCATCATTATAGCACATCATTGTGGTAAAAAACGTACATAAGCTGTAGTGTGTGTGTGTGTGTGTATATATATATATAATTAAAGAGATCTAACAGTGGAATTATATTTCATATTATATGGTTGGTTTAAGTTCTGTTATAAATACCTTTTGAAAAGTAAGACAAATAAAGCATAACAGCTTAAATGATCACACAATTGTAACGCAAACGTTATATTAAAACTGTAACTTTTCAAATAAAAAAAATGCTTATAACAATAAGTTAGAAGTGTAGTGTGGTAATAATTTCTGCTGATATGCTTATATATGGATCACAATCAGGGAGTTGTCATGGTTACACATGCTTTTTTAATTATTGAATTGTTGTCAAATGTGGTTCACATTAAGGTCGCGTATCAGCCTTTGTGTTCGATGCCTTTGCACAGTTATTTCATGCGCTGCTATGCCAGATGTTTCTTTAAATCCTTTGCTGTTAATTGTGAATTTTTGCGAGCTGCTCGATCAATTCTACATGCTATAGGCGTAATTTTCCCGGGACGTCCACTTCTTTCCATCGTTTTAGTTGAATTAGTCTTCAAATACTTCTTCATTATTGTGGATTTGCTAAGAGCACAAACTACTTTGCGTCAGTTTCTGTGCTTGTTTTACAGCTAATGGTTTTTATAATATTGCTAAATTGATAAGTAGTGGTTTCTAATTGATGAATAGTATTTTAACTAGCTCAATTAAGACTAACCTTAACTTACACAGACTTTAATTGAAACTTAATTATGTGGAATCTTAAAATACTTCTTATATAATAGTTTTCTCTAGTCAGATTATGGAGAACCTTGTTTACGACTGAAATGCTGTGCTAGGCACAACCTACTTTGATTCAGTTCTGGTCAAAGACGTGTTTTACGCACAGTCGTGTTTTACACGAAAACATGGTTTTTATAATATTTCCTAAATAACAGAGAAGAAGTAGTAGGCCACTCTAGCTCCAGTTTTTATCGGTAAGATTAACTTAGATACTCATTAGCTCAGGCAGCTTATTGTTAATTAATCTCCCCATATCATATCCGACCGGAAGGATAGACTAACCTTAATTTACAGACTTTAATTGAAAAGGTACCACAGGTCCGCCGGTTACGTTTAACTAGTGTAATATATTATATAATATTAAATCGATGATAAAAAAAAAAAACTGTATCAATATCGCTGAAATCAATACATCATAAAAGTAAAGACGAACATTTAGGAGTGGAGGCTTCATTGTGACAGGGAGAAAAAGGTAACGCTCTGCCTTGTTTGGCGTCAGTTTCCCAGACTTGCAGATCAAACAGCAGCTTTATTTGTTGTGAATTCAACACTGCGCTCACATCATATCCAGCCTCACAGGAAGATGTCCCGATGGAGACCCAGATACGCGGTCGAATTGTCTAATGTTTTGATATCGGATCCGGTGTGTTCAGGTCAAAAATGCCATTCACAATCTTTCCAGGACTCGCTGGTATCACTCAGCAAGATTGGCGCTGACTTGGGAGAGGGAACACAAGCGACAACGCTCTGTATAGGATTGCTATTATTTTGTATTATGAATATTGTTGTAATAGTGTTTATTATTATAGGGGTGGGAATTTCGAATAGTTTCCTATCTGAATACACAGGGTGCAACTTTTTTGTGTATTCGATTACCCGAACTCTGGTCCCTTACGCTACCAAGAGTAAAAGGCACATGCGTGTGCACAAGCAGACAGCATAACAGTGTAAGCCGGTAAAGTTTAGCCGGGTTCACAAAGTGTTCAAACAATGTCCAAGACGAGATTTCTTCCCTCTGTACCCTATTCCCTTAGGCACAGGTTTTTCCCTTTTTAAAATACAGAACTCAATGAGCAGCAGCAACGTCACAGCGCGTCTCTCTTCCAATTAAAACAACAGTAGCATAATATTGCGCAAACAACCAAATAATAATTTTTGCTGTAGTGTATTCAAAATAAAATAACACCTATTATATAGCAACCTAAATATTCTACATCTGTTTAATTCTCACAAATAACATTTATAAAATAATCTTATTAGTGCAAATATTGTAACCTGACCAAAACAATAGAAAATACATTCCAACATTACAATAGTTTAACATTACTAATTAACAACTAGCCATCAAGTACTGACATCAGATGAATCCAAGTCAAGTTACTTTGCTTATTCAATAACCTGTAAATAACTCAAAACAAGGATCCCTGGCTGTGCTTTTAATGGGCAGTGAAAATGTTGTCGTTACTCCATCCATTTAAAGAAAGTCGACAGCAGATATTTTACATTGAACTACAGTCCAGAGTTAAAAAATGGCTAATTTCACATAACGCACAAAAAAGGACTTTAAAAGAGACTGCTGTCAAAAATATATGGACATTTCATACTCTTAACTTTTATAGTATGTAATTGTCTAATATCAATTAATAGGAATGGAAATCGAATTTGAAATTGAAGCATCACATATACTGTCTGAAACATGTCTGTGTAGAATGGGAAGTTGTTTATTACTTCAGAATCACATCTACTGTACTTTTATGTCATGTTACACACACCTTATTGGCACAATTTCACTTCAATACAGTGAATCAGCACCTCCCCAGCTGGGTCACAATAACTACATTAAACAAGGTGGCTGTTATAACTAACATCCAGTTTACTTTTGATATCTCTGCCCTGGAAATACTCAAGTTAGGCAATACTTCACTAGCTCAGAAACTAAGACTGCCTTACCAATTAAAAAAGTGCTAAAGCATGTACAATGTTTCTCCAATATAAACAGGTCTCAATGCAGAATCAGGGTCTGCGTGATCCTGGTATATTAGAAGGTATGCGCCAAGCATAAAACCAGGTTTGTGATGCCCAGAATAAGGATTGTAAAAGGACTACGTTAACTCTGCACACACTACCATGCCAGCACTGACTACAAACAGGCAACAATGGGAAACGTGGGTGGCATGCAGCATCTCCGTCGACATGTGGATGTGAATGATGCAAGGCACACCCAGCAACAGCAACCCCGACATAGGCGAAGATATACTGAAAGGGTGCAGCGGCCTCGACACACATATGAGGAGCTAGGCAATGAGCAAATCGTGTCCAGGTATCGTCTCGACTCATCTATGCCACATGCTGTATGGCGACCTGGCTAGAACAAACCTGCGCAGTCATGCCTTGTCTGAGCAATTGGTAGTGTCTGTCTCTATGTGTATCCTGGCTACCCAGACCTTCCAGAAGGTAGCAGGTGATACAGCAGTGTCCCGCCACCTTGACAGGTTCATAACCGCGTTGCTGCGACGTGCTGAGGAACATATTAAATTCCCCAGTACCAGGGCAAACAGAGGAGATAATGCAGGGTTTTTATGAGGTTGCGAACCTGCCGCGTGTGGTAGGTGCAATTGACTGCACCCATATTGCTATCTGGGCACCTGTTCCAATTGTCCTGTTCTATCAGGATTCCAGTTGTATTCGGAATAGGGAGAAATTTGAATAGCTTCCATGCCATGTAAACAGGGTATTCTGAAAATGTGATACCGAATACCCCTTAATATTATCGGAATACTAGCCCTTCTAGACACCTTATTCAGAAAACCAGTTTTTTTTTCTAGACACACAAGTCGTTGTTTTATAATCTATAATATATAAGACAGTGGCTTGTGTGCCCAGCAAAGCCTTTGCAAAAACTGCACAAATACATTACTACGTGTATGAACCCAAACTGGTTGCCGACTATGCAATATCTACCTATTTTTTTTTTTTTGTTTGTTTTAGTTTTTTAGTAAATCAACAGTCAATACCAGGATAGATAGATAGATAGATAGATAGATAGATAGATAGATAGATAGATAGATAGATAGATAGATAGATAGATAGATAAATAAATATATAATTTATTTATTGTCCTTTATTTAACTAGGTAGTCACATTGAGATTAAAACCTATTTTACGAGCGAGACCTAACCAAGCAGGTAGCAGAAAGTCAATCGGACAACAAGAACAATAAAATACAATTTAGACACAGGCAAATCAAATTTAAAACAATAATCAAAATACACAAAAAGTAGTCAACTATTTAAAACAATTCCAACTCTCCGTCACGAAATCATGCAGTTTACTCTTAAATTGCAATAAAGATATCTGGGTCTGCAGCTTTAGTTTGGACTGGAACTCATTCCAGGACCATGGGGCATAATAAGCAAAATAAGCCTCCGTACACACATCGGGGATTTTAAAATGCAAAAAAGAATGAGATATGAGGCTATGGTTACTATGGGAAGCTATAAGCTTTTCATTTAAATAAGTATATTCATATAATTTACATTGAATAGCCTTATATATCAGAATATACCAGTGCTTCAACCTGCATAAAGCCAAAGTCCAGCCTACCAAATCGTATAATATACAATGATGAGTATTCAATCTTGTATTTGTATTGTACCTCAATGCTGCATGATATAGCGAGTCCAGTTTATCTAACGTTGATGGTGATGCAAACCTATATACTTCATCACCATAGTCAATTTGCAGCAAAAACATACAAGCAATAAGCCTCTTTTTTTTTTTGTTTCCATAATAACATATATAACACGTTCATATCATCGTGATGTTTATAGCGTATTCCCGTGCCCAACAGACGAGTGTGGAAACATGCGCTCACCTCTGTCCAGCACACTGCCTTCCTTCTGTTCCTTTAACACGGTCCTATTAGCATATGGTAATGCTTCGGTAATTAGAAACATGAGATGGAATTATTTTGTTAGCGTAGTTACTGGCTCCTGAATTGGCAAAAAATTAAAACCCGATTTGACAAAGTTTTGGTTACAACCGGTTACTAGGAACCAGACCAGCACTGATGAGCTGACTGGCTCCTCCAAAGTGGCAGTATTTCTAGTTGCAGTAACAGTTACATTATGACAACTGGAAATACTGGTGGAAAATCAAGTACAGCAATCAGTCACATATTCAACTGCGATGGGACCAGAGTAAGGGCAAATATGTAAAAAGCTGGATGTTGTGGGCTGACCTGCTAACCCATCTGCTTTTTGTATTTTAGAGCACTAACGGGACGCTCGGGAATACTTCGGAGGAACGACAACCCTGAAGTGCAGGGTTTATTACCCCGCGTGTCTACCATTTGTAGATTTTATTTTTCATTTTAACATTTTGGACTTTTTTGTCTTGATCAGTGGCAAAAACTCTTTTCACGCTCAACAGTTTCCCGTGTGTATCAAGGATGGTCCACCACCCAAAGGACATCCAGCCAACGGCAGGCACATAGTCGAAAATGGCTCATTGATGAAAGGCCAAAGGAGGCTGATGCGAATTATGCAGAGCAATAGACAGGCTACAGTTAGTCAAATGACAGTCCAGTACAACATTGGTGCCAAAAGATCCATAAAAGAATGCACAACTCGTTTTACCTTGACACGAATGGGGTATGGCAGCCGACAACCTATCAGAGTTCCACTTCTTACAGCAAAACACAAGAAATTGTGGTTGCAGTGGGCTAAGGAACGAAAACATTGGACACTGGAGGATTGGATAAACACTGCCTGGTCTGATGAATCCCGGTTCCTGCTGTTTCACGCTGATAGGAGGACTAGGGTAGGGAGAAAACCACATAAGTACATGCATCCATCATGCCGCGTGTCAACATTGCAGGCTGGTGGTGGTGGTGTGATGGTGTGGGGTGTGTTTTAATGACACACATTGGGCCCCTTGATAAAAGTGGAACAACGTTTGAATGCCACAGGATATCTGAACATCATTGCCAATCAGGTGCATCCCTTCATGGCAGCAGTGTATCCATCTGCTAATGGATTTTTTCAGCAGGATAATGCCCCATGCTGCAAGGCTAGGATTGTCCAGGAATGGTTCCACAAACATGACAGTGAATTCAGCTTACTGCAGTGGCCTGCGCAGTCACCAGATCTCAATCCAATTGAGCATCTGTGGGATGAGATGGAACGAGCTATTTGGAGTAGAGATCCACTACCAGCCAACTTGACACAACTGTGGGAAGCATTGGAGTCAACACGGGCCATCATCCCTGTGGAATGCCTTTGACACCTTGTAGAGTCCGTGCCCAGATGAACTGAGGATGTTCAGTGGGCAAAAGGGGGTGCAACTCAATATTAGGAAGGTGTTCCTAATGTTTTGTACACTCAGTGTATGTTTTTATATTACTATCCTATTTGTGTCTCTACTTTTTTGTGATTGGGCGCTGCAGATAGTGAGTAGTTTATGGTGCCCTCAAATCATGTGCTTTCAGCCAATCAGAAAGCTTGTGATTCCTGCAAGCAGACAGGGAGCCTTCCCATTGGCTGCCTGTTGTGGAAACAGCGGTATGATCTGCCAGGGGGCTGCGCGGTCTGCAGCCTCAGTGACAGGCAGGTTCCAGATGAGAGAGGCTGGAGTCACTAACAGGTGAGCCGCTCATCATTTCCACAATGGAGATTTATTTTTGTGCACAATAATTGTAATAGATTTTTTTTTTTTTTTTAACACGTGCCCTTTAATTTGTGTGCTAAAAAAGAGAGGCTTTTTTGTGGTTCATGTGCCAATCAATTTTTGTTAGCTAATGATCCAGAGAAAAACATCTCAGCCCCCCCCCCCACATTGGTATTTTTATCCTATTATCGAAAAATTCGTGATCCTGCAAGCAGGACAGGGAGCCTTTCCCCATTGGCTGTCTGTTGGAAACAATAGCGGTTTGATCCTGCCAGGGGGCTGCGCGTCTGCAGCCTCAGTGACAGGCAAAATAAGAAAAGGTAGGGCTGGACTCCACAACAGTGAGCCGCTCGGCGAGTTCCACAATGGAGATTAACTTTTTCTGG
The DNA here is from genome assembly GCF_017654505.1 of Polyodon spathula. NCBI lineage: Eukaryota > Metazoa > Chordata > Actinopteri > Acipenseriformes > Polyodontidae > Polyodon > Polyodon spathula. The sequence goes on along the minus strand of NC_054593.1, from coordinate 961,793 downwards.
GCACATAATTGTAAATAGATTGTTCTGTTCTTTTCCTTTGCTTTATAGATATCAGCCCCCCCCCCCCCCCGTATTTATTTTATTTAACCGTTTTTAGAAATTGGAAAACTGGAAATATTGTTTGTTCTTTTCATTTGTCTGTTTTTTTTAAATCTAGAATTCGAAAATGAAGAAAAAACAAACATCAAACCGCGGTAAAACTCCCCATTGACGTTTTTTGTGCAAAAAAAGCAAAAAAAAAAAAAAAAAAAAAAAAAAAAAAAGTAATTTAATACGCAGCTCCGTACTCTCTCTGCAAATTCGTTGCAATTGACCCATAGTTGCAATTGAAAATAGTGTAGTTGCTGTTTGTTACAATGGGGAACAACCTCAGAGGTGACTGTGATGTCATGATTTACACTCCTGATTGGGCGGGTTTTGGCGCGTTTTCAGGAAGAAGTGGGCGGGTTTTTGTAAAATTATTTGGCAGCGCTGAAGGGGGAGCCGCTCAGACACTGAGGGAGAGCAGAGAGGAGGTAAGCGAGGCTTTATTGAGTTTACAACGTGTTTTCAAACTACAGAAAGCTGTTATCTGGTGTTATTTTGGAAGGGCCGGGTTGGTGTGGGTAGGAGCGCTTTGTTTTGTGTGTGTTGTGTTTGTGAAGCGGCGGGCCCAGTGCTGACAGATTGGCGGGTTTCCAGACAGGCTGAGGTTGGTTTGAAAGCATCTCGCATGTAAAGATTGCATTGGCCGGTCCGCCTGGTTTTTGTCGCGCATGTTTTGTTTTTTTTGTTCCCGAGACAGCGTGCAGTCTCGCAATCTGAAATCGGAGTTCAGGAGCAAAGATCGGGGATTTTTAAAAACGAGATCAAATATGTTTTCAGTATCAAATAATTATTTCAGTGACTGCGGAGTGCGTTCAAGTGTAGAGTAATGATTGTAACAGGAGCGCTTTCTAAAACGTTAACACTGCGCTGATCCCATTGTTATACACCCTCCCGACACTGGCTTTCTGCCCTTTTAATATGATTTGAAATATACTTTAAATAAGGCGCGTCTTTGTTGTCTTTACTAGTTTTATTCTGTTGGTATAATTTTAAAACACTGAGGGAGACCTAGATTCTAAACTCGATCAAATTAGTGTTGTGTGTTTTTTTTTCTTTTTTTTTATATTGCTTCGCGAGAAACCGGTTTAAAGGCATAGTGTGCGCAGGGCATACGTTTCGCTTTCTTTTTTCATTCAACTTTTTTTTTTTTAGCACATAATGCGCGTTACAATACAATTAATCTCTGTTATTGTCACAGATTTAAAAAAGGGGCTGTTCACTTGCTTTTAAATTCGGTTTTCAATAGATCTTTTCCAGGACTCCTGTGCGACTCTTTCTGAAATGAGCAATACTATGCAAGTTATTGTTCTGCGCACAGAGGTGCCTCAGATCAATACTGGCAGTAACATTCCAAACAGTTAAACCTCTTTTTAATAAGTAAAAATAGTATCAGGGCAATTCCATGAAAAGAAACGCTGCATTTATCTAAAGCCTGTCTTCCTGTATTTGTACTGAAGGGTGTGTATCAATGCAGGCTCTATTATTATTATTGATCTCTTTGTGCCTTTACTTTACAGGCATTTAAAGTTACTGTTAAAGCAACATTTTCAGAAGTCACACATCCTGTAAATGTCACATTTTGACTTTGGGTTTGTAACACCAAGTTCCTGTTACTACATTGTCTTGGGATAAAGGGGAATATTTTAGTGATTCAAAATAATGATGTTTAAATAAAACCAAATGTCACAGCCCTAACATTTCCTTGGTAAAGTTTCTATAAAAGTTGTGTACTGCATTATATATTTTTTCAAACTTTCTCTGCAAAGCTAACTTTTTAAAATGTATGTTATGGAATAAAAATGTTGACCCTTAATAGTAAGTACCCAGATTAATATTCTGGACGTGGCTGTTCTTTGCGTGACTGGTAGTAAGCTTGATGAGATTGCAAAGTAATCTTCTCATGCACAAGCTCAATATTAATTGTAATCACTAAAGGGCACCATAGCACTTTGTCATGAGACCATATGAACAGATCACAAGACCAAACAATCCTGTCGCTCATTTTAATGGGGATTAAAGTGTTTTCTGTCATCTGCTGATCTTACACTTTTTTTTGTTCATGTTGACGCTCCTCATTAGTAAAACGTCCAGCACTGTGACGTGCCGCTCGTTAAAATGACACAGCTAATGGCAATTTGCTGAAAGCATGTGTCCACTGCATGCAAGGGTTATTTTTTGAAATGTTTTGTAATTCATTGATTTACTGTAAGATCAACCAAATAGACATACCTTTAAACTGAAGTGACATTGTGTTAGTTCAGTCACTTCATTCAAAGCACTTGGATTGCACTTTGCATTTTGCAACGCATTATTATAACCATTCAAGATGCATGCTAGGATTACTCAGGGTCAGATGGCAAAGTTGCAAGAGCTCAGAGGCAAATGATTGGATTTGTCCAAAGAGGAAATGTCTTTATTGCTATTGCACTTAACACTGTACTTAAACAGTGCATAAAATACAGCACCTGAACAGTTAAGAACTTGTGCAAAAAGAAATAAAATACAATAAACAAAACCTTATCCTGTACAGGCTTGAAATGAACAACCTGGCTTCAGCAACCAGTCGTTCACTTTCAACAGCAAGCACAGCTCACACAACCTTCTCAATTAACTCCTCCCCCTCTACTGAGACAAGCACAGCTGGGACAACCTTCTCAATTAACTCCTCCCCCTCTACTGAGACAAGCACAGCTCGGACAACCTTCTCAATTAACTCCTCCCCCTCTACTGAGACAAGCACAGCTCGGACAACCTTCTCAATTAACTCCTCCCCCTCTACTGAGCCAAGCACAGCTCGGACAACCTTCTCAATTAACTCCTCCCCCTCTACTGAGACAAGCACAGCTCGGACAACCTTCTCAATTAACTCCTCCCCCTCTACTGAGACAAGCACAGCTCACACAACCTTCTCAATTAACTCCTCCCCCTCTACTGAGACAAGCACAGCTCGGACAACCTTCTCAATTAACTCCTCCCCCTCTACTGAGACAAGCACAGCTCGGACAACCTTCTCAATTAACTCCTCCCCCTCTACTGAGACAAGCACAGCTCGGACAACCTTCTCAATTAACTCCTCCCCCTCTACTGAGACAAGCACAGCTCACACAACCTTCTCAATTAACTCCTCCCCCTCTACTGAGACAAGCACAGCTCAGACACAACATTCCATTATAATAATAATAATAATAATAATAATAATCTTAAATCTTTATTTTTATATAGCACCTTTCATAGTGGACCACCATCACAAAGTGCTTAACAAGATATGAGCCTAGGGTGTATGAACTATGCATCACACACAGCCTCTCATATTCAAATATACTTTCAAATCTTAACAGTGACATTCAAAAATCCCACAGATGAATAATAAGTGACAGCAATATAAATAAGTGGCTAAAAATCACAGTACCCATCCAAAACTTATTACAATTCTAAAAATATTCATTTAAAAACCAACAAGGCTTCCCTCCCCATTGGTAAAGTCTCAGCTAATACCTAGTACATAGAATATGGATCTGAAAACTGCCTGTGCCTTGTTTAGCAGTAATACGGTAAAACCAAGGCTTTAACAGAGCCTCCAACCAATATGGCACCAAGAAGCATTGCTGCCGCTCAGAGCGCGCTGTTTCAATGCAAATTAAAAACTTTGAACCAAGTTTGCCAAAGTTAAGGTAAGTGCACTTCAATTCAGTGAACATAAAACTAATTACAGACGCTAACTTTTCCACGCAATTTAGACAACGTTAATTATAACCCGATAAATTAATACAGGACTTGTATTTCTTTACTACAGTAATTTCATGCCGTCCTCGTCATTCTCTGAGGGAGAGATCAGCGTTCAGCCTTTAGCTTCTTTTTAACCACGTCTAGTATTTATTAAATCAGTTACTGTATGTATTTGTCCCCCCCCCCCCCCCCCCCCCCCACAGTGCTGTAAAATATTAAGTGAGGGTGTCACCCTCACAATGAACTTGACGTTTTTATTGAATTTACTTCTGTGCCAGTTTACATGTTTTTGTTTAATAATTCAAGTTTAGTCTCAGTTTAACTGCTTGCAGCCTGTGTCTCCCCTCTCTCTCTCTCTCTCTCTCTCTCTCTGTTTTTGTCTGCACTGGTGTTCTCAGCCCGGGAAAGGAGCGTGTTTGTAATCCGATTGGCCGCAGTGCTAAATAAAGAAATAAATCAAGTTCCTGTTGTAGTGTTTCTCCCACTCTGCCTGTGCTGGCAGGTCGTGGTAATTTTATCAGCAGTTCAGAAAGCATTCAGAGAATACTGCATTCTTACACAGAAGAGCCTTCTACATTCAGCATTGTTAAGAGAACCTCATTAGAGATATTTTCATTAATATTTTTGAACGTTAATTAATTAAGAATATAAATATAATACAGCTTTTATTAATCTTGTCAGTCCTACAAGTTTTTTTCACGGAAACCTGATCTTGTCTCTGTGCCCCATATGCGCAATGTAGTTTGTACATAATACAAATGAAATCAAGTGTAATCACAATTATTTGTATTTCATGATATTAAAAAAATTAAGTTCTTATTTTTTTATATATAAGAACAAGATTGTAATTAATTTCATATGTTCAGACACCGTCGCAACTGTAACGCTGTGTCGCATGAATAATGCTGCGTCACATCCGTAATGCTGTGTCGCATGAGAAACGCGTGTCACATGAGAAATGTCGTGTCACGTGAATAACGCAGTGTTGCATGAATAACACTGTCTCATCCATAACACTGTCACATGGATAAGGCGGTCACATCCATAACGCTATGTCACATGACTAACGCCTCTGACCAACTGCTGCTCACCCCCTCTTGCATCAATTACTGCTCCCCCTCTCACCAACTACTGCTCACCCCCCTCTCTCACCAACCTGTTTACCCCCTTCTCTCTCAACAACTGCTGCTCACCCCCCTCTCTCACCAACCTGTTTACCCCCTTCTCTCTCAACAACTGCTGCTCACCCCCCTCTCTCACCAACTACTGCTCACCCCCCTCTCTCACCAACCTGTTTACCCCCTTCTCTCTCAACAACTGCTGCTCACCCCCCTCTCTCACCAACCTGTTTACCCCCTTCTCTCTCAACAACTGCTGCTCACCCCCCTCTCTCACCAACCTGTTTACCCCCTTCTCTCTCAACAACTGCTGCTCTCTCTTTCTCTTTCTCTCTCCAACTACTCTGCTATTTATTTAGTGTGCCGTGAATTTTCTAATAGCCCGTCTTTATAGGGCAAAGTGCTACAAAACATTAAACCTGATTTATTAATTCATATGATTTTGGGGAAGTATTTCTTACAAAATGACGTTAAATGTCTTGGATGCAGGTCCCACAAATCAGATTTGAGAACATGCAACAACAAAAAAAAAATTGAGAGACTAATTTTATTCTTGTAATTTTAACAGTACATAGTATAAAAAACACTATCTAAATAGTATAGAATGTTTCTTTTAATTCATTAAATGAGTCACTGTGTGTGGTTGCAAAGTTACATTGTGTTTAAATGTCACACCCATAATGATGGAATTGCCCATATACAGTTATTGCAACTGCTTCAGAGTTGATACAGCTTCAATTTTTTGAAGAAAAAAAATCAATTCTTTTTCACTGGAAATCTGGTAACCTGTCTTCAACCAGTCAATAAACCTTTATTTTTTATACAGTGCCTTTCACGATAAATCACCTCGGTGCTTGTATATAATGCCAAAATATTATATCTTTATCAGATTTCACTTACATTTTATGTAAAGCAAGCCAAGACATTGACAATTTTTATCATTTTAAAAACATCCGGTGTGTGTAATTTCCACTGGACTCTAATGTAAGTAGGGCTGCAACGAAGGGGATTAGAACCCCAATTAGAACCTTCTGTGGTACTTATTTGCATAATTTATTGGTGATGTCACCATAGGTACTTGTTTGTATTTGATTGAAAATCTTCTTTTACAGGTAATTCATATAAATGGAATAAAACATTCACATGTCGTTTAAAAATACATTATGTAGAACAGTAATCATGTTTTTATAATGTAAATTAAAATACATTGCTTATTTCCATGTAATTGATGCTGCTTGCGATCTGTCCAGTTTGCATTGCAGGAGCACCAACTGCAGCTTATCAGTCACTTTTTACTACTACCAAAAATATTAATACTAATATATCAAGTGACCCCAGAGATTGTTTATACCTCCATGATACAAGTTGCTTGTACAGTTTGCATTCAACTGGGCATTTCACAAAAACAATCCCAAACATCAGAGTGGTTTTGAGATATTTCTATAAATACAGCTTACATTATACAATGCTTTTCTGCTGAGATGGCGAATGAAGAAATTAAAGGTTTGGCTCTGGATAACACGAGCTGGGGTGGACGGTGCTCAGTTTTCAAAGTTAAAATGATTTGTGTTGTGTATTTTGTATGTTTCAAACCTTCTACCATAGCTCTTCTCTATCTTGTACACAAGGTATTCAGTGTATATTTTACAGAAACAATACAGCCACTAGAGGTACGAGCCCACTGCTTTGGATGTTATACCCTGCTCCAGTTGTATGTAATGTGTAACGATGTGGTAAGGTAATAATCGTTATGCAAACCAGTATGTCAAATTTTGCATGCCAGTGACATTTTAATGTGTGATTTATAGTATTCACACATTGTCAAACGGTTTCTGTTAATATGATGAAAAAATAAAACATACAGTGCATGAACCTGTCTGAACCTTCGAAGGTTTACAGCGATCTTCGAATCCCTGGCTAGCGAATGAACCTTTGGACACAGCCTTAAATGTAAGTGACTTCCATAACATTACTGTCACTATAGCCGTCAAACACAGACAGCTCAGCCCCCTACCTGTAACGCGCACGGCGGCCCGGCCCCCTGCCGGTAGCGCGCACGGCGGCCTGGCCCCCTGCCTGTAACACAGACCGCTCTACATCCTGCATGCAACAGACACAGAAGAAAAAGTTGGTAAAATGACCACAAGTAAATATGCAACTTATTTTAAGTGTCTGATTCATAACATGTGCTAGACTTCTGCAATTCAGAGTTTTCAGGAGTTTGCATGGCTTTGTAGAAATCTACACGGAGTGCTTTTCGATCACCAGATCTGACATGAGAAAAAAAACGATTTGTCCAAATGTCAAAGTATAACATAAAATTTGTTATCCAGAGCAGCAGGCAATGTGACACCCTAAGAGTTGCAGATATGTAGACAGTAACACCTTTTCTTTAAATGTCCAATAAGCATGTTTTCAATGCGCCGCTCCATTTCTGATGGCAAAATGAAGTCTTAGTGGGGACAGAATGACCACCTTGAAGTAGAAACACACAAGTGACACAAAGGACAGGCTTCCGTCTCTGTTTTGGGAGGGGAAATGTCTGCACACAAGGGGTGGTTGATATGATGTCATCGGGCACGCACTGTAGTTCAGGGGCTATGCACGCGCATACGGGGCCAAAGCCAGCCTAGGACTGTGCTCAAGTGTAAACTGGGGCTCAAATCATAAGAATCTTTGAATATGTAAGTGTAAGGTTTGAGTTGTAAGTGTAAACACACCAATAGAGAACAGATTGTTACACTTCATTTTATTTTCTTCTTTCAGGACTTCCTTATCCAGGTGAAAGCCAAAGAACAGATGGAGTGTGTTTACATTAAACAGGAGCAGGTTCTGGAATTGGTACCTATCTGCATTAAACAGGAGATGACTGACCTGGAGCCTGTCCACATTAAACAAGAGAGACTGACCTGGAGCCTGTCCACATTAAAGAAGAGACTGAACTGGAGCCTGTCCACATTAAAGAAGAGACTGAACTGGAGCCTGTCCACATTAAAGAAGAGACTGAACTGGAGCCTGTCCACATTAAAGAAGAGACTGAACTGGAGCCTGTCCACATTAAAGAAGAGAAGAGACTGAACTGAACTGGAGCCTGTCCACATTAAAGAAGAGACTGAACTGGAGCCTGTCCACATTAAAGAAGAGACTGAACTGGAGCCTGTCCACATTAAAGAAAGAGACTGAACTGGAGCCTGTCCACATTAAAGAGGAGAGACTGGAGCCTGTCCACATGGAGCTGAACTGTCCACATTAAAGAAGAGACTGAACTGGAGCCTGTCCACATTAAAGAAGAAGAGACTGAACTGGAGCCTGTCCACATTAAAGAAGAGACTGAACTGGAGCCTGTCCACATTAAAGAAGAGACTGAACTGGAGCCTGTCCACATTAAAGAAGAGACTGAACTGGAGCCTGTCCACATTAAAGAGGAAGAGACTGAACTGGAGCCTGTCCACATTAAACAAGAGACTGAACTGGAGCCTGGCCACACTGAAGGGGAGTCTACTGACTTTTTGTTTAAGGGTTCAGAACACATATCCCGGCCACATCAATGTAATGACTGTGGGAAGAGCTTCGGTCGGTTAGGCCATCTAAATAGACACCGGCGAATTCACACTGGAGAGAAGCCGTATCAATGTACCGAGTGTAGAAAAAGCTTCCGTCACTTGGGAAACCTAAAAACACACCACCGAATTCATACTGGAGAGAAGCCACATTACTGTACTGACTGTGGGGAGAGCTTCGGTGAGTCAGGAAGCCTAAATAGACACCAACGAATTCACACTGGAGAGAAGCCGTATCAGTGTTCTGAATGTGGAAAGAGCTTCCGTCATTTAGAAGGCCTAAAAAAACACCGGCGAATTCACAGTGGAGAGAAGCCGTATCACTGTACTAAATGTGGGGAGAGTTTCAGTCAGTCAGACTCCCTAAAAAGACACCAGCGAATTCACACAGGAGTCAGCCTCCCACCCACCCAGCCCCTCACCTCTCCACCCTGCTTGTTTGTATGTGTGGAGAGCTGTCTGATTCCTTGTCTGTCTCTCACCCTGCAGTAAATGAAGGGGGTCCCCAGGAGTGAGAGCCAGCCTGAATCCAGAGACACTGAGAAGGGGAGCCTGTCAAACTGAAGAGAAAGACCCATTCTTTCAGAATGAACTGGAGAGCCCTGGGATTCAGCTCCACTCCTGCCCCTGAATTGGAAATGGATCTCTCATCATGCTGTGAGGGTTTAGGACAGAGTTACAGGTCATTCTACTTAGAAAGGGCACATTGGAAATATTCAAACTTTTTCTCTGAACACTTAAATGTGTGATACGAACTAAGGCTGAGGTGATGTATCATATCGTTTGACAACAATCGATAGTCAAGCCTGTGCATTGTTTTTGTGTAAAGGGTTTAAGCAAAGGTAAACTTTTATTTTTTATTAAATTTGGAAACGTCAGTTTATCTTTCCCATTAAGCGCAGAGCTTCTGTGCTCCCCTCAGGTCTGACTCGCTGAATCTGCATGCGATTGAGCTCCCCTTCTCTGCCCCGCCCCCTGTGAGTGTTTACTGCTGGGATTGGACCTGTGCAGGAGTCTTTAAAGTAACAGTGCAAACGTCGTCTTTTGAAAATCCCCCCCCCTCGTCGTGTTTTAAAAGTTCTTAATTTCTTTTAGCACCCAAGTCAAAAAATGAGTTGTGCTCTTTTCTTAATTCTCAGGCAGTTCCATTGAAATGGTCATGTTTTGTTGATCCTCACGTAAACGAGAGTGTTTGTTTGCTGGACTCCCCTCTGTTCTGACAGCTAAACCTTGTTCTGCAGCTACACTGCGTAGGACCTCTGCGGGGTGTTTTTTATTTTTAAAGAGGATGCAGGGAGCAGTGTAACAATCTTTACACGTTGCATTGAGTAAAACCACTTCGTAATATAAACGCAATGATCTGCTAGGGACGGAAAATGAAAATGTTGTCTTTTACACCTGGGTTTTCGAAACGCGCATCTGTTATTGTTTTGTGTTTTATTAAAATGCCCTGCCTAGTTTTTCTCTTGATTGGTTGTTACTCTGACTGGTAAAGGGTTAAACAACTTTTTTATTTTTATTTTGCTTTGACCAACAACTGGTAGAAATCAACATGAATAAGGAAAAAAACAAAAAAATAGACTAATTCAATGTGTTTAAAAACGTACTACTGTATAAACTGATGAAACAAAAGAAATGTAATTAAATTGACAAAATGGTAACCATAGATCAATTAAAAAAAATATTCAGTGACCAGGGGTGGTAATAAATGCAAATACGTAGAATAGTTTTCAAAGCGTTACAGAGAAATAGAAATTTGCTATTATAGCTAAAACAATCCAAGAGCAGCTCCAGGGTAAGGGATACAAATGGCAAAATCGTTTTAGAAAGAAAAAAAGATTTTAAATATGTCATCCATTTTATTTTTAATTTTAATTATTTTTTTTTTTTTGATTTAAACAGACTACTCAAATTTCTAAAGAAAAAAATTGAATAAGATCAAAATGAGAGCAGTTGAAAACAGGAGTGCAACCGTCACAGAACTAACATATTTATTATCCATCCTTTAATGCTATCAGGTTGTGTAAGTTTCTGCGAAAACAAAGTCATTAATCCAAAACATTAAGCTGTTAATAAACATACATGATAGCAAAGGGAGATAAAATGCAAAATTTGCAGCTGTATGTGGCAAACACTTATTGTACAAAATGATCATTGTTAATAGTGTTACTGACAGTATATGATATAAATATCAGGGAGTGAAATTGTTTCAAGTTTTTAAACTATCTAGGCAATGTGGGGAAGCTAAGAATATCTTCATGGGTGTTGTGTGACAGAAATATGAGTTCTGGTGTTAAATCTCGCTATACAAAAAGATATTGCTCCCGACCTCTGTTCAGTCTTGAACAAAGAAGGCGCTAAAAGATTCAAAATTCTAAAAGGTATTGACAGTGTCGACGCAAGGGACTTTTTCAGCCTGAAAAAAGAAAACAAGGAAGGGCACAAATGGCCATTCAGAACAGTTAGGAGACACTTTTTTACACAGAGAATTGTGAGGGTCTGGAAACAACTCCCCTGTAATGGTTGAAGTGACACCCTGGTCAAGAAGCCTTGATGAGATTCTGGGATCAATAAGAACTAACAACCAAACAAGCAAGATGGGCTAGATGGCTCCTCTCGTTGTAAGACCTTATGTAATTGAAACTTTTTTAGAAACACACTTTTAAAGGTAAACGAGGGGCAGCTGCAAGACATTTTTTTGACCATTCAAAATGAGCTAGACAAGATGGTTTTCCTGCACGCAGTAAAAATGTACAATATAACGGGAGATAAATGTTAACCTTCCTTAGATACTTTTTTCTGGCTCAAAAACAACTGAGTATTAAGAAGTAGAGTCCGTTACACCCCTCGATATTTTCCGAAATTGTTTAGAGCTATGTACACTTTCCCAACTTAATTAGTCCCAATTATGTTAAAACTGTAAGACCTCATCTAAATAATTGTGTTCATCTGATGGGTTTTATTAATCAAACAAAGCAGACTACGTGGCGACCTAATTCAAGCATTCAAATTTTTTTTCTTGATTGGGGATTACATGATAGGGGCCTGTTATTGTTTTGTGTTTAATTGCTACTGTATAAACTGATGGGTTAAACAACTTTTTAATTTTTATTTTGCATTGACCAACAACTGGTAGAAATCAAAGCGAATAAGGAAAAAAACAAAAACTATTCAATGTGTTTAATTACTACTGTATAAACTGATGAAACCCATTTTTAAATTTTAATTATTTTTTTTTATTTGCAATCCACAGCTCCAAAATTACTGCATATTTTATTTTTTAATTTTAATTATTATTTTTTTTTTTTACTCTTTCGTAACATTGATGCATTGGCGTTTTTGGAGAACGATATATTTATTGTGAAAAATTAGGCATCGCCCCTGCCTTAATACGAATCCAACACATTAAGCTGTCAATAACATACATGATATTTTTAAAATGCAGTTTGAGCTGTATGTGGCATTATTGTACCATTGTTAGTGTTTACAGTATATGATACAGAAGTGAATTGTTTCAAATAAACTAAAACTAAGAATATCTTCATGGGTGTGTGTGACAGAAATATGAGTTCTGGTGTTAAATCTTCCTCCCGACCTGTGAGGGCGCTAAAGAACGAGAGGAGAAGTATCTGGAAGGGCTGGCCTGACAGTTTGTTTACGGGACCGGGAAGTGGGTCAGCCTGGAAAGAAGCAAGACTCTGTTGTAAGACCGGGGACTGTCAAAAACCAAATGCCCGGCCCCTTACCAGTGCCTTTCTTCGCTCTGAGGGACCCATTGGCGTATTGATTTGAAAGGTAAACGAGGGGCAGCTGCAACCGTTTACCTAGATATCATGCAGGATTACATATAGGGGCCAGGGTAACACTGATCTTTTCCTTTGGGTAAAACGCTGAAGAGAGAGAAGGATAGAGAGGAGCGTTCATTAAAAGAAAAGAAAGAGTATTGTGTGTTGTTTGTGTCTGTAAATAACTGTCACCACTAGACAGCTAAACGCACAAATCTGGAGCTGTCGCGAGGGTCAGCATGAACCGGATCACCACTGCACCAACCGTCACGAATTACCCGTGTCTTCACCACCGCACACGCACGTCTGCACTCACCCAGGACTGGTGACCGTGTGTTTGTTTTTGTTCGGGACTGTGTCTCTGTTATTGCTATCCCCGCGCTTTACACATTGTTGTTTATAGCCGGGGATTTATTATTTGACGGTCACCAGACCTGGATTACAAATAAAAGCACTTTTTCACTGGATATCGTTGTCTGCCTGTCACTCCTGCATCGCATCACCGCTACACCTGTTCCCATCCACCAGCCACTTTGCCACAAGGAGCTACAGAGTTCAGTGGCTGGGAGTGGAGTAATGGTGCACCAGTCAACCATATCAAGAGCTCTGCATAACACTGGCCTGTATGGGAGGGTGGCAAGAAAGAAGCCGTTACTCAAAAAATACCATCTGAAAGCACGTCTGGAGTTTGTCAGGAAGCATGATCCAGATGCGATGTGGGAAAAGGTTTTGTGGACAGATGAGACCAAGATAGAGCTTTTTGGCCAAAACTCAAAGCGCTATGTGTGGCTAAGGTGAATGACTGGGCCACTGTAGGACAAAGTCCTGATCTCAATCCCATTGAGAATCTGTGGCACTATTTGAAAATTGCGGTCCACAAGCGTCGTCCAACCAACCTGAACAACCTGGAGCAAATCTGCCAAGAAGAATGGGCCAAAATCACTCCGACACTTTGGCAAAGCTGGTACATACTTACTCCAAAAGACTTAAAGCTGTTATTGCAGCGAAAGGTGGCTCTACCAAATATTAATGTGTGGGGGTTGAATACTTATGCAAGCAAGATATTTCAGTTTTTTATTTTTCTTAAAAATATTTCCCAACATAAAACCAATGTCACCTTACAATAATTGATTTTGAGTTTCAGTGTTTTAAAATAAAATATCGAACAAAACGAAATTTCAATGTACCATTTGTAATTCAGTAATATGAGAGAATTGGTCAGGGGTCTGAATACTTTTGCAAGGCACTGTATGTATGTGTATATATATATAGAGAGAGAGAGAGAGAGAGAGAGAGAGAGAGAGAGAGAGAGAGAGAGGAGAGAGAGAGACACACACACATAGTTTATTTGGAATTGTGTAAATAATAGCAGGGATGTGAATACCAGAAAACAGAAATATATAAAAATTACATAACTTCGGAGTCTTTGACCAATACAAAGGGCAGAGTGACATTGGTCTTTTCAAGGGCTCTATTACAGTGAATGCTTTTCTGATTCTTAGGAATAGGTTTTAGCTCATTATTTTTAAAAACATTAATTTAAAAACCTGCACTCATTGAAGTACTTATTGTAATATTATCTTTCCTTTTGTTTTATCTGTCAGGTAATTAACTGTATATCCTTGATCTCTTACTCCTTTCAGGAGCTGTGAGAGAACCCCCTCCCAGAGGTGCATTTCTGTGATGAGGAGGTGTACTGCACATGCTGGAGACCATGCAGGACTGCACTGGTGCAATGTGGGAGGTGTGGCGAATGGTTCCATGGCCAGTGCCAACATCTACAGCCAGGTGACCTTATAAGTATGGAGGAGTTTTATGTGCTCCATTTGCAGAGTTACACACATGGGTAAATAAAGGGTTAACAGATTTATTATTTTGTTTTGTACTGCTTTACGCTGTGGTGTGGAAGCTTTCACAACCACATACATATTTTTTTCTGTACTGGCTGCAGGAGGTTTTGTAGTGTCAGCTGCTTTTTTGCGTTTTGCAAAATATAAAATAAATAATAAAAAAATAAACAAATTGCTACACTTCTCTTGTGTTTATAGTGTCTCCAATTTGGCTACTTAAATGTTTTTAGAAGTATTTTTTTTTTTTTTTTAATTATTTAACAAATGCGTTTTTTTTGTTTAGCTGAAATGCTGTATATTTCTGTAACACATTATTTAGAGAGCAACCAGCATAGTTGCTTTACCAAATGAAATTATTGGGAGAAAGCACGTTTTTTGTTTTTTTGGGGGGGAAACTGTGACAGGTACTCCCAGCCCCTGTGCATGTTTTGTATTATTTAAGTCCTGCAGTTTGGCTGCACAAGGGGTGTGTTCATGAGTGGAGAACGGGAGGTAAAAAATAAAAAGTATAGGAATAACAATTGCTACTTATGCTGGCAGCCGTCTCTCTAGATCTCAAACCCGGCTTCTATAGGTTAGTGGGACCCCTGGGACATAGACACAAATGTAGCCGGCTGAATTGCGCCTATGTCCCAGGGATCCCACAGACCCAGGCAAGCCCAGTTTGAGTTCCGGGGAGCCAGCTACAATTGTGCCTATGTTCCAGGGGTCCCACACACCCAGGCTGGCCGCCTGTGGGTCCCAGGAGCTCGGCCCAAAAACCTAATATTAGTGTTATAATCCCTGCAATCTTCCCATGTGGAACCAGAAATCTCATACTACTGAGAGTTGGCTTCCTGAAGATCAAAAACGAGTGTGACCCTAACCCTGAACCCCAGCCCTAACCCTGAACCTCAGCCCTAACCCTAACCTTAACCCTGAACCCTAAACCCTGACTCTAAATCATTTTTTATCCTATCCCTTATTCACTTCACATTTTATTACTTGATTTCAACACTAATAAAAAATAAATAAAACACAATGCACATTATGTATCACATAATATTACTAGGTGTTATATGTTAACAGGCAGTCCTCGCACTTATGACACATAGTTCCTAAAAGTTAACGAAGCACATTTTCCCATAGGAACAATGTTATATATTGGGGTTACGTTCTTGACTCTTCAGCCAGATAGTTTTACAAAAAATGACCCGTTCTATTGTACTCATGCAAATATTTATTTAACTCTTTACACTCAGCCCGGTGATTGTGTGCATATTACTCAGACACCTCCCTGGCTTGTTTAAAAGTACAGACTCGGGGCTTTCCAATGACGGACCGGTGTGTGTATGCGGTACTCCTAGCCGGAACTACCATCGCCTGAAGTTAAGCCACTCATCATATGACAGAGTGCACAGCTTAGGTTTCGTTTGAATCGATTGCTCTTATTGGACATTATTAAGGGCAAATAAATTATGGGAAAAAAAACCCGCTAGACTAAGTCAGGGTGACCACGACAGGGACTGCGGTTCGGACACCGAGCTGCGCCATGACGCACGGCTCAGGTTTCACTATCTCGTAAATGTCGAAGCAGGGTAATAATTGTGGTGGAAACCTGAAAATCAATAAACTAATACCCAAAATGTCTTTTAAGAGTTTTATTTACCCAAAGCACTTTCTCGAGAAAGGATCAGACACACAGAGTGCAAAAGCTGTCTGCAAAGAATCTGATAGCGAGCAGTTTCAGTAGACAATTTTTGTAAGCCTGAATAGTGGAACTCGGTCTCAGCTGCCTCAAGGGGTTTTTTGGTTGCGGTCAGACTGAGACATTCCTGCCCTAGCATACTGAGTCAAAAAATAGCTGCTAAGTTCCTCTTTACTAGGATTCAAAGGTTACAAAAACACGCTCAGTATTGTTCCATTTAAACATTTCTAGCACATTCTAGCACATAATGCAAAAGAGTCGTAAGTGCCGTGCATCGTAAACCGAAGCGTAGTAAGTCGAGGATCGCCTGCAATTCTGAACAAAATTCATTTTAGATTGATTAGAATAGAATTTGCCTATATCCCATAATGTTGTAGATGTTTTTTGCTTTAACTTTGGAAATGTGGTGAAAATGAAGGGCTTTAGAATGGCTTTCTTTTATTTTAGCTGACTCTTGTGATGCTTGCATTTATTACATTTATATAATTTATAATACTTGCATTTCCTTTTAATATGTTTACACTTATCTCCCCGGGGTCCCACAGACCCAGGCAAGCCCGGCTTGAGTTCCAGGGAGCCGGCTACAATTGTGCCCATGTTCCGGGGGTCCCACAGACCCAGGCTAGCTGCCTGCGGTTCCCAGGAGCGCGGCCCCAAAACCTAATAATAATAATAATAATAATGTTATTATCCCTGCAATCTTCCCATGCAGAATTAGAGATCTCGTATTACCCAGGTTTGGCTTCCTGTAGCTCTTAAATGAGTGTGCCCCTAACCCTGAACCCTGCTTCACAATATTAAAGTTGGAAAATACCCAGAAAAGTTTATTTTTTAATAACTGAAATGAAACACAAAAAGTAATGAAATCAAAGTTTATTTAGACTATCTGAAATGTAAAATAGTAATACATGTAAGTAAAAGGAAAGTGAAGGTTATATGAAAAAGTTTGAAACAAATCAAGTGTTTATATTGTGATTAAAAATAATAATAAAGAAGAAACCAGATAGGAAAAGTTAAAATACAGTTTTGTTATTTTGTAAACAATACAGCCAAACAAGGTTCTAGAAAAAATAATATTGTTTTGGTAACATTACTTTTAAGAAATGTTTAAAAATGTATTAGAAACAATGTTCATGTTAAAAATAGCACTTGTACACCCACTGCGTACATCAGTACCTCCCATTAGAAATTCATGCAATCGTTTTTGTTCAAATTATTTATAAAGCAATTGTAGAAAAGCAAAAGGATGGCCATGAATGTGCCGGACATGCCACTTGTCATGCCACATGCCACAATCATTACCTGCTAAATATTTAACACAATTACTAATTCAGATATAAAGAAAAAGTTGGCCTGATGCACAAAACATTAATTACTGCCTCAGTCCCCTGAATTTTAAAGAGTAACTATTTGGGTATTATTATTATAATTATTATTATTATTATTATTACCCACGTGAAGTATATAAGCAGTAAGACACTCCAGGGTGTTGGTTACACTATAATAACCGCACGCCCAGGGGTGTAGTAAGGCACAAGGCTGTAGGTTGAGTGTCTTCAGCCCCTGGAAGTGTAGTTATTCCAGCACAACCAACACCCTGTCATGTCGTATTGCTATTATAAAATGGGTTACTATTTTTTTTAAATTAAGATATAGATGCATTTTTATTTAAAAATGAATATAGGTTTATTTTTTCTGCTAGTTATTCTGTAATAATTCAATCAGGATGCAGATAGCTCCCAAGCCATTTTATGACACACAGTAACGACTCATGTTCTAGAACTCAACAAAAAAGGCGAGATGCTGCAGTTCATGCGCTACCCTGTAAACAGTGGTTTTGCTGCAGTGTTCACAGGCCACACACCTTTGTGCCTTGGCACTTTGTACTGCTGTGAGCCTGGAGTAGAGTGCATTGAACTTTAACTAATTTATAAGTGTCAAAAAGTTGTCAGGATTTTAAGAGTAATAATAATAATAGTAATACAGATAGCTTTCTTAAAACAGTCGCAACAACATGTGGGAGCATATAACTCAATTTATAGGAACCCAATAGTTACTCTCTAACAATTTTTCTAATCTGTCCTGTACTCAGTGTCAGGGCCAAGCTGACTGACAAGCAGAAAAGCAGAAATCATGATGACCTGAAGAAGTTATACTCATGTTTCATGTGTTTTTGGAAGATATTCTTAGCTTTCGATTCATCTATTTCGCTGCGGTGGTTTTCCAGTAGATCCTTATAGTGCTTTTCAGGGTGGCCTACCTCGTTTTCACTCTTGAATCTGTAGTATGGGCTACCTTTGGTTATTTCAAGATGTTCAGCCACATAAAGCCAAAGTCTGGCACAGGGCAGAAGAGCAACTGCAAAGTAGATATGATCTTCCTTCATTACATCGTTGTAACTCTGAATGTATTCTGCTATTGCAGTGGAGGGTTTGATGTCATCTGCATTCTATGGGCCAAAAATAAGGAACAGTTAGGGAAAGCGTCACATAATTACAAAAACAACCACTTCATGACATTTCATCATGAGAAAAATGATTTGTTCTGATATCGAGGAAACAAAGAAGAGAGAATTAGAACTCCTTGATTGCACAGGATTCCCAGACCCTAAGCTGCTCCACTGACCACTCACTTTGGCCTGGACCTAATCAAAACATTGACCCACCGCTAATTAGAATTTACAAGCCTGGTACTGATGCCGACTTTTTAGCTTGTCAGAGGGATATTGTTTCTACCCCAGAGAGAACCTGCCATTAATACTGGGTTTGTAATTTGCGATTAGCGGGTGGGTCAAAGTTTTCATTTGGTCCAGGCCTTAACTTTAAATATACGTGATAAACACATAATCAGAATGATTAAACAAGTAATCCTTAAGATTATTCATTTTATTTTTGAATGGTGCTAACACACAACCTACAATTTAGGCCTACTCTGCTACTATCTTGCTGAGAACACGATGCAGTTTTGTACTTTTAAAAAAAGGTGATACAATCACAAAACAGGGACGATTAATAATTTTGCTCTACTTGTTTCCTCAGAATATTAAGTGAACTAAGCGCAAAATGTTTACTTCTGAGTGGCGTTACTTGTGTAGCTTGTTTCAATTGTGAAGTATCTCATGGTTGTTTTTCTGTTTGACGTGTTTCCTTTTTAAAAGCAATTAAGGAGCAGTGTATCCCAGTCTGTCATTCTTCCAAAAAATAGCGGAATAGTTGTATGGTTTTGTCTTAGAAGGTGTTCACTTTAATTCAAGCCACTAAGATTTCAGTTTACAAAAGCTCCCTTATTCTGAAAACTCAGTGTTGACAGCTATGCTGAACTCCCTTTCGCAGTCAGCGTTGCTCGCTGCAAGAGCGACGGTTACCATGGCGATCACCCCTCTGTCATCCTAAGTCACGTGAATGGGACCCGAGTGATTTCGATTTCTTTTGCTTAAACATCAATAGTAACCGGACAACCAAGAAGGAGCCGGGAGGTGGGAAAAGACTTAAAATACAAAAAAAAAATATCTAGCCTAAACAATCATTTTGATAAGTCGAAATATAAAATTACCTTGACAAAATGTGAATGCCATTGTCATGCGTTTCTGACAGTCAATTCAAAGGACGATTGCACTGTATGCACGAGTTTATTAAAATAGTGCAGCAGGGAATTAATTACGGTATGCTGGGAGGATCAAGACAGAACGATTGCAAAAAATGAATCTTAAAAAAAATGAATGCGTTAATTGCAGAAGTTAACTGCGACTAATTGACAGACCTAAACAGAACATTAACAACCAATCACAAAGCACTCACTCACACACACAGTCGGGACACGCAGTCCAGTGGTCACACCCCCTGCTCACGCTGCAGTTCTAACGGAGAACCTTCAGCTGTCAGTCTTGCGCGCAACACAAAGACGCTCACCGTTAAAATATCTTGTCTTTTTCTCAGTATTTGCATATCACAGGAGAGTAGAAGTGAATAAACTCTGTATCACTTATATGAGAAGTGGGTAAACGCTATATTGCCCAAATTAAAAATGGGCAAACGCCATTTACCAGTGTATACCCTCGATTACACCACCAGGTTATAGATGATGATGGATGGATGAATCTGATCTGTTTTTAATGCTGTTTTAAAATTATTTAAGAAGATATAAAATGAAAGATTCTTAAATTTAAAAAAAAAATCAGCAATGGTAATAAGATTAAAAAGGGACTCTTACCTTGAGAAGATATTGATTTAAAACATAGTCGGCAAATTTCTTGTAACTGTTATATCTATCAAGAATGAATTGTTTTATATCTGTGTGTGTCTCTGGCTGAATGCTCAATGCCTTTAGTAACTCTGTGACTTTCACCAAATAGTAGATATCCTGAAGAGTAAAGTTTATATATCGTTCTGCTTCAAGGGTTCCATTTGCCATTTGTTTCAAGAAATCAGTCTCCAGTGTCTTATCAGCAATGACCTGACTGTCATCCCAGAGCACATCGTAAAGGCTAGAACTTTCTGAACTGCCTGTGAAAGAATAATACAGATATTAAGAGGTAATACAGATTTGCAATTTCCTTTTCTCCCTTATCAGTGTAAAAAAAGAAATTCTTATAATTGTCCACAAAATATTAATATGTATGTATTGAAAGTAGTAAGTGCTAAAAAAAAAAAAAAAAAAAAAAGACTTAAATCGAAACTTTGACCCATCCAGTAATCTCAAATTACAAATGAGGTACTGGTGGCGGCTTTTTTCCTTGTCAGAGGATTATTCCTTCTATCCCAGAGGACCCCCGCTACCAATGCTAGGCTTGTAACTTGCGATTAGCGGGTGGTTCAACATTTTGACTTGGTCTAGACCAGGGGTTGTCTATCCCTAGTCCTGAAGTACCCCTGTCTCTGCTGGTTTTTGTTCCAGCCCAGCTCTTAATTACTTAAGTAAACCCTTAATTGAACTAATAGTTGGCTTATTTAGACCTAAATAATCCACGACCAGGATTGGGAAACCCTGTACTAGAGAACTAACAAGTAACCTGCACATTCTGTGGTGGGTATACTGAGAAGCACATTTTGAAAACATTGCAAAGTTCCAGAATGATAAAATGTACAAAAACAGCCCTGGATTGTAATGCAAATGATGACAGAGTCATTTAGTTGTGATACTGTATTTACATTTTTTCAGACATTTCAAAAGCTTTCCTTTTAAGTACCAGTAGGCTATAGAATCCGTACAAGCAAGTAATGCATGTGGACTGTGAAGGTGGACTCATTTCTATTGATGTGCTTATTAAGCGCTCGTTAACAACATTCACTAGCGTCTCAGCTTTGTCAACGAAATCATTTATTCTGCTACATGCAGGGGTTGCTAACTGACCTGTTGAAGCGAGTCCTGCCTGTGTTCAAGGTATGTAGTTTCACTGTCTCAGTACAGTTTGTATTTCTATGGTAAACTTTTAATCGCGGTTTAATCATATACTGGTATTTGTAACTATACTGCTGCTCATCGAGGTAACGTTTTAAACCTATTTTGCTGTATACAGGTGAGCCTAGTGCTGCCTGAGGTAATGATTTAAACTCCTAGTTAATGTGTAGCGGTCACTGGGTGAGTTAGTGTGCTTCCCAGGGTCATCATAGGGGGCCAATTTAATAGCTATAGTGCGACTTTTATGACTTAATTGGGATCTATTTAGTTTAAGTCTCTTGCTGTCACACAGATAACCAGTGGCTGAATTTTCTTTTATGTATTGACTTTCGTTCACTCTATTTTCCACTGATTTATTGGATTAGTTCACTGTTTGTATGCACTCTTTATCATTTTGTTTTATAGTTTGTAGTTACTCATAAATGTGTTTCTTTTAGTAGCACAGCTAGCCCCGGTCCGCCCTGTGGCGCTTGAGACTCTGTTGTTAACCTTTGATTGAGATCTCCTGACTCCAGGTTGGTGTGTTTTCCTGAGGCTCCTGATGGCGAATTCTTGTATTACACGTGTGTTAAATTCTGCATACGTTTTAATTATTTTGGCTATCGCCTTTATGAAATGAAATGCTTAGCGCCTAATCATGTCTCTGCTTACTTTCATTTACTTGAAAGGGGTCTGCTGTTTGGGGAACCTGGTATTATACGGTGTAAAAGTGACTTGAAATTCCCAAGTGGCGTAGTCCATTAATTGGTAACCTCGCCCCATGTCACAGTGTGCATGGATACAATTATTACATTCACTCTACCTTCCAGGCTAGACAGATGTTATGTAAATGAATTATTGTTTTGCTGTCTGCAGCAGTGACTGCTATTAATAGCATGTACAGTAGGCTATAGCCTCTGTATGTAAAAGAGGTGTCAAACATTTGATAATAATAATAATAATAATAGTAATAATAATAATAATAATAATAATAATAAATAAAAAAGTCCATAGATTGCAGACGGCGATAAATGATAAGATATTGCCAGGGCTTGTGTTTCTCTAGATTTGGATGGTTTGGTTTCTTTTGTGTTTTAGGAAATAAAGAAAAATAACTTAAACACGAAGATCTTGAGCTGAACGATATCATCTGTCACATACGACTAAACTTAAGCGCAATAGGTATTTAAATAAACACTCCTGTATTGTATTATCAAAAGAGGTGTTTGCCTTTGGAAGGCCGATGTCTCTCTCTGTAAAATAAACTCCCATGTAAACGGGATTGTATTAAAGTTACGACCAAAATAGCGCGACCAAAAAGGTGAGACTTTTTTCTTTTTACATGTAAATGCACCCGTTATGGACTTGGTGGTGCAGACAATCAAACTTGTTTGCCTCTGAGTGAGACACCGGTGCCTGGTTAGAGTAAGGGTATGCTATACATATTAAACTCTGCTGCAGCAAACCTCAACTCAAAATCTGCTATTTATTAAAAAAAAAAAAAAAAAAAAAAAAAAACCCTTGCAATACTGATCTCGCCGGGATCCCAAAACAACTATTCAAATGAGTATATCGCGGCTCTCTTTGTTTACATATTCTCTCTTAATACAGAGGACGCAATGTTTATTTTGAGAGCTGTCACAATGAAAATGGAATTGCGGTATGTTTCCACTGTGACTGGCTTTTCTTAGTACATCTGGCCAGGGATTAGTATGCTCCTAATCATATTAATATAATGACTTTTCACAAAGTCGTCTTCATGAGAACACCATATGAACTAAAACGGTTATTACACAATACATAAAAAGGAAAAAAAGTTGAAGAAATTGTACAATGTGGTTTGTAGCAGGGACAGCAAACCCTGCTAAAGGGATAACAAGGACAATTCTTTCTCTCCACCTTAGTTCATTTAGTTTGAAGGTAAATGTGAAAAAAAATGAAAATAGACAAACACTGGAATTATATATAAGTAAACTTACAGTGTTTTGATGTCCACTTGTCACGTGGAGATGAAGCAAAAACTGACCTTTGGTAAAGACGGAAAGAAGATGAAAGGGGAATAGACAAGTTAGCAAAACAAGGACCAATTAACTTTAAAAAAAGAGCGATCAGAACGTTATAAGAACAGAGACCGCTGCAGTTGTAAACTCTGATAAAAAATTAAGAACGTTAGTTTACCTGCCGTAAACCTGGTTCCCTGAAAGAGAAGATGGCCACCAACATCATTATGGGATACCCTCCTGCCTATTGGTAGGTGTCACTGAGCTCCTATATCAAAGCTGCCGATAGGCCCCCTCCCCCCAGTGACCTCCTTGGTCCAGCACCTGTAAACACATTGGGGAGGAAAGCAGGGTTTGCACGCACACCATGCTACCATCATCCCAAATATGAATGCAGGAGCCATGCCCAGACAGCGCCTGCAGCTCACTAACCTGCTTTGCGGAGGTGATAGCCAAGAGGAAGGCTGTCTTCATGGACAGGTGTTTCAACTCAGTGGAGTATTTAGGCTCAAATGGGGCCTGCGTGAGAGCCTCCAGTACAATCTCAAGGCTCCACTCGGGGAGAGTGACCCTCCTAGGAGGGCGCAATCACCGAGCGCCACGGGGAAATCGGGTGGCCAAAAAATGCACGGCTGGGGACACTGAGTCAACGGGGGCACGGCAAGCGGAAATAGCCACCGGGTAAACCTTCAGTGTGGAAGGTTATCTACCAGACTCAACAAACAAAACGAGCTACAATCAAAACAAGGTCCAATCGCGGCCACAGGCGGCTGGTGGGCTAGCTTGACAATGGGAACAAGGCCAGCCCGGTCCCGTGGAGTAATAGTGCTCTCCAAAGTAAGAAGGGTGAAAAACACACACAGTTCTTAACAATAATACTTACCATGCTAAGACGGACAGACAGAAAGAAGCAGCCTGACACGCAGAGCGCGCAGGTGCTGTTAGTCAGAAACAGAATAAAAAGGCTATGAATTTTTAAACTACTGATTCTGGGAAAGCGGCGATGCCAGCGTTCAGCACAAAGTACAGGGGAACTAGCAGTAGCTTACACAGCACTTTTTAGAAAAAAAGAAGGCTCAGTGCAACACAACAGCCTTACCAATGTGAGAAATGAAAGTGGGTGTTCCTCCCCCTGCGTGATGGTTAAGTACCCTCGGGAGGCGGGACCGAGGAGGTCACTGGGGACAGGGGGCATATCGGCAGCTTTGATATAGGAGCTCAGTGGCACCTACCAATAGACAGGAGGGTATCCCATAACGATGTTTGGTGGCCATCTTCAAATTGAAAGGGAACCATAACAGTTCAGAACAGTATGTACAGCTCATTTGCAGGCTCTCTTTAATGTCTCTCCAGTGGCCCAAATCAAATAAGAACATAAGAATTTTTTATTTACTCAGGGTACAACCAGAGGGATTGAATGAAGAACTTGCAGGGATTGAATGAAGAACGGAATTCCTATAGACCCTAATAAGCTATTTTCTTTTTTTTAATTTTCTTTTAACTTTGATCCGGCTAAACTATGTTATTGGTCTAATGTAATCATGAGCTATGAGTATTGGTTGTATATTGAAGATGAGAACAATGCACTGGAATGCTGTAATTAACGAACTCTTTGAATATGACTGTATTGCGATGTAATTGTCCTGCTAGCTGTGAACATGCTGTCGATCCTAATGTATTGTTTCTGTTGATGCACATAATGCATATGTTGACACTCAAATACCTGTTTTTAATTGTTCCCAGTTGCTTGTTTTGCACATAATTAGTATCATTTAAGCCAAATGAAACAACTATTTTTAAACATGTTTGTTCTTTGTCTCTGGTAGTACTGATGATTGTCTCTTGCCTGTCATTAATTAATATAACTTGTTGTTTTCTTTTGAATTTTGCATTGTTTCTTCACCCTCAGTGTGTGGCTCTGTCCTGTGCCGTGGCACCTGTGTGCTTGTGGAGATTGATTTTCCCTCAGTGTGTGGCTCTGTCCTGTGCCGTGGCACCTGTGTGCTTGTGGAGATTGATTTTCTCTCAGTGTGTGGCTCTGTCCTGTGCCGTGGTACCTGTGTGCTTGTGGAGATTGATTTTCCTTCAGTGTGTGGCTCTGTCCTGTGCCGTGGCACCTGTGTGCTTGTGGAGATTGATTTTCCCTCAGTGTGTGGCTCTGTCCCGTGCCGTGGTACCTGTGTGCTTGTGGAGATTGATTTTCCCTCAGTGTGTGGCTCTGTCCTGTGCCGTGGCACCTGTGTGCTTGTGGAGATTGATTTTCCCTCAGTGTGTGGCTCTGTCCTGTGCCGTGGTACCTGTGTGCTTGTGGAGATTGATTTTCCCTCAGTGTGTGGCTCTGTCCTGTGCCGTGGTACCTGTGTGCTTGTGGAGATTGATTTTCCCTCAGTGTGTGGCTCTGTCCCGTGCCGTGGTACCTGTGTGCTTGTGGAGATTGATTTTCCCTCAGTGTGTGGCTCTGTCCTGTGCCGTGGCACCTGTGTGCTTGTGGAGATTGATTTTCCCTCAGTGTGTGGCTCTGTCCTGTGCCGTGGTACCTGTGTACTTGTGGAGATTGACGCACCTGTTAGGTATTGCCCTTTGGACATTGTTTTTAAGGTGCAGTGAAAACTTTTTTTGCTGAACATTTGTACCGTTTTGTTAGCTGACCATCTTGCTTGTTTGGCACCGCTAAGTCATCATTAGCTTATTGTTCATTTTTGCTTTGTTGCTGCAACATTACAATATGTTGAGTTAAAATGGGGAAATGCTTTTATTGTTAAATTAATGAATTAATTTTCCCAAACTCTGGAACACCGTTCCTAAAGAAATCAGGGATTCAGCTCCTTATTTTTAGAAAGGCATTTTTATGAATGTTTTTATCTTCTGTGTTTCTTTGCTGTTGTGATTTGTATTTTTCTTGTAAAGTGTTCTGAGGTGATTGCTTTTAAAGGCACTATATAAAATAAAGATTATTATTAATAGTTTCAGTCCCCCAGCCACATAATGTAATTTTATATATATATATATATATATATATATATATATATATATATACCGTTTCCATATAAACAGGAGTTGCAAACAAAACCTTAAACTTAGTCACTGGTCTTGATTGTATGAGGATGATAGATTGTGACAGAACATTTCGCTCCTCCTCAGGCAATCAAAATCACTTTCGAAAATGCCCTTTGGTTTTGCTATGCTCGCCATGGTTTAATTGCAGTTATTGTGGTTACTTTATATAATACCATAGTAAGTATGTTCATAACTAATCCTGCTGTTGGATCGGTGCTTGCTTTTTTAAACCCAGCTCCAGTCTGAGACAGACCTGCTGTTTGCAGTCCCCATTGAATCAGTGACAAATTGGCAGTAATGATAAACAAACAAGACCGATCTCATGTGTTGGTTTAATCAAGACCGATCTCATGTGTTGGTTTAATCAAGACCGATCTCATGTGTTGGTTTAATCAAGTCCCTCACCCTCTCCCAATTAAAAGACTAAATGTCTAAATGTCTAATATGAATAAAGTCTTCCACCACAGTCTATTTTCCTCACTAGAACACAGTAAAGACTAGTTAATTTTAAACTTTAAGGTTTTGTTTGCCCTCTGTTTTTATTGGAACCGTGAAATACCACTAATAAAAGTTGATTTCAATATTTAGTCATCGTGTGGCAGAGAGCACTGAAACGAAACGAATTTAAGTGAAAGCATTTCCCCTTTTTAACCCAACAGCTGAACTGCTGGATTGTTATTCTTCAGCCATTCTTTGCTTTGTTGTTTAATTGGATATTATATTGTAACGTGCACTGGGGAAGGCAGCAGCTGGGCTGGTAGGTGAAGTAATCACATACAAAGACATAAGCCCGATAGGAGCCGGCTCTTTTGCATAGTGCGGTATTAGCACTATGCATTAGTGTGAGAGGTCCTGGGTTCGCGTGTGTGGATTGCCACGCCCTGTGTGATGCGCCTGCCCCTCGGGAATCGAGATATCTACAGTATAGCTGATTGCATGCATCTGTGTGGTACTTGGTGTACATAACTATTTTAATATACTGTAAACAGTATTTGACTATACATATGTGCTCTTTATTATTTATACTCAAACTAATAAACAATCTGTAACCTTGAATCTCTGGTGTTTTCATTTGTATTATTCGTGTTCATTTTTATTCATTCTAAAAATGTGCTTGCTATTTTTCAACATATTTCTCTAAACACTATGCTTGCCTTAAAACGTGGCAACTGTTAAAATCTATTTTTTAAAAATAACAGATCAATTAACAATATTGATCTCATAAAGTCTCTTTTCACTCCAAGGATTACTCGGTACATTGAAGCACTGCGTTTAAAAATAAATAAATAAATACATTTAGTAGTCGCCAATTTTTTTATTTTTTTTTTAATTTTCTCCCAATTTAGAATAGCCAATTATTTTTAGGCTCAGCTCACTGCTACCACCCCTGCGCTGACTCGGGAGGGCAAAGACGAACACAAGCTGTCTTCCAAAGCTTACCATGGTACCATGGTATTTGATTATTTATTTATTATTTTTGGAGGGTGCTTTTGCAGAACGTCTATCTTAAATAATATATATATATATATATATATATATATATATATATATATATATATATATATTATATAAAAACTTCAGCTAGATTTCCAAAGGTTGTCGTTATAGAGTCACAAAGGCTTAAACAGTTAGAATCTTAAACAGGTATGAGAGCGTCAACACACGGCGGTGAGCCCCTTACGACCCGTGTCGGATCTAAACTTTGGTCGTTATAACTTGAGACAAAAAAAGTGTTCTTATAAATTAAACAAATGTAAAAACCTTTTTCGACTGATGCTACTATTCCCTAGACGTGTCATATCGAGTAAAACCTGTATCGTTTCTCTCAATTTTGTTTCAAAACAAGTCAAACAAACATGTTTTACGAACTACCAGAGCTTGTTCCCTAACAACAAATTTTTACAAGTACTTTTTCTTGTACGTAGACTACCAACACATTTTTTTTTTTTTTTTTTTTGGGGGGGGGGAATCCAGTTACTGTGTGCTGGTCAATCCAGAAAAGGTAATCTCGCAATCAACAACACACTTAAAACTAATGTGTTTAAATTCTACACAAAATATGTGTTAATAATACTGACACATTTTGTGTAGCTTTTTGCACAGTGGTCTGTGTAGGATACTGTGTCTCTCCTAAATATTCCAACACATTGCCTGCGTTTCTCCTAATGTGCCTGTGTTAAAATGAACACAAAATGTGTTGTCCTTAGTAATGTGTAAAATAAAAAAAACACACGTTATGAGTTGTTTAACACTTGCTCTAAGAGTGAAGGTTTTAATAGGTCAATTTAAATTGAAGTGACAATGGCATTTTATCTAAAATAAAACAGCTTTGTTCAATCACTTCCATGTTAGAATCTGAAAATGTATGGGACTCAATTTCCCTTTTTATATGACAACACACACAAAAAAGATTTAGTATCATCATTTTTAGAGTCCATCATGTTCAATTTCACCAATCCTAATTTAAATCCAGGTATTTAGAGTAAAATACTGTGACTATCAAAATGTTAGGTGTGCAGCATTTGTCTTTATTATACCCAATTTAAATAATGACAAATCCTAATTTCTATAAACTAAATGGATTAAGTGTAATATTAAAAAAAAAAAATCGTATCATCTTACCATGTGCATAACAAAGTGAAAATCACGAAAGAGTTCATCCTCGCAGGGCTGTCTTTCTTGACTCTCTGCATTTGTGACTTGCAGCTTTTATTGCAGAGAGGAAATAGGCGTAACTTCTATTTTTCATCTGATCATGTTGCTTGGAATTTTGCCATTACACAATGCGGTTAGCTAACACTTTACAGTATTGGCTGTTCGTGATTAATGTTGAAGGAACCAAACAGGAACAACAGGATCAATCAACAGTCTTTGGGTGCGGTTTTACAACGGTTGGCGATTCATGTGTGGAAGGAGGGAGAGTGAGGACAGAATGTTCCAGAACACCGCTGGGTTGGGCCAGATGTCTGGGGGCAGGGGGAGGATGGAAAAGTGCAATGTTTGCTTAAACATAAAATGCTTGCTTAATCATAAATTTTAGTATTAACCGGTTTCTGAAATGAACATAACAAGCGCAATGGAGGGGGCAATCAAGCCCACAGTTGTCCTTCATTGGTCAGATTAAAGGGAGTTGTGACGAAGTGCCCTCCCCTGTGTATATTTTCTGTTATATGTTGCGTATTGTGCTGCCTCTGCCTCCACCACCTCCATCGGCAGGAGCAGAGCAGGAGGAGCTGCCTCTGCCTCCACCACCTTCACCGGC